>NC_041341.1:26253539-26553539 GCF_004354835.1 Perca flavescens | reverse complement strand
GGCAACAAAGGATTCCATTCATTACGCTAAGCTAAGCTGGCGGGCGGCACCGCCGGACTAAGACAATGCATGCACCGAGACAAAAATGCCCACCTATATAAATATAGAAGAGACAGTGAATAACCCTATTTCAACAAACGGTGGCGTATTCCTTTAAGTGTTCTTATTTGTACTCCTTTAACTAGTACTAGAAGTGTATATGAAAAAATATCCACACAATTATCCCAATTGCAAACACCCAGAGCATGATTGGAGCTGCCGTTTGATGAGAAGCAATACATTTGTTTTCTAAAATAGGGCCATCATTTTTACCAATATATGATCAGATATAATCTATGAGAGCTTGAAGAAAGTCGCAACTGGAAAAAAAAAGCATGACATGTTTACTGTTTTATGCATGTAATCAACTGTCTGTGATCAGTGTGTAAGTTCGAAGAAGGTATGAAACAAACAAATGAATTTCAGGAACACAGCATCATCCTGTCACTGTTAGTAAATGAGACCTTGTTAGAAAGATACAGGTGAAATGCTCTCTGGGGGACATTACCAGCATGTGACTCATCTGTCTCACAACAGTCAATAGTGCAGGGATGGGACTGTCTTTGTCTCTTTGAATCTCATAATCTACTCAGACCTTTGGTAGCAGAGCGTTGCAACAGCTCCTTCGCAACTGTCGCATTTGAATAAACAAATCTGAAACAGGAAATGGAGTCTTGGATCAACACTCACCAACCAAAAACTGCTGTACTAAATAATGCATTCTTCATAACAACAGTGTACAACATAGACATGTGAGACAGAGTACAGGAGGGCACAGCCTGCTGAGAATTAGATGGAAATTGAAAACTTGACAAGTAGCACAGCTCTCAGTCTCCCAGAAACACTTCAGAAATACATAAATTGTAGATTGTTTACAATCAACAACAAAAATAGGTCATGCGGCTATTTCGACAATTGTCTCACAAGTATTTTAATACAACTAATAATACCTTTATTTAGACAATGTAACATTTTTTTAACCATTAGACCTTCACTGATATAACAGATGAAAGACAGTATAAATAATCAAAAAACATGAAAACATAAGAAATGTCAGCAAAGTAGGTACCAATTTTACAACATAAATCTTTAATAGGAAAAAAAGACAAATTGATTTTCTGATCTGAAAATCAATTTGTCTTATTTAAGTATTTAAGGACTTTGGAGCCCTGGCAGCAAAATGCCCGAGTGCCCTCTGTCTCCAGCATGGTCAACAAGAGAACAAGAGAAGAACAAGAGAGCAGACTTTAGGGCACAAACAGAATTCTAAGGACAAAAGGAGCCAAGCAGACCTATGCCTGTAACAACAAATGTATTCTACAGGCAAAGGCAAACCAGTAAGGGCGAGACAAATAAACGGCAGATGTATTAACATTTTCTTGATCTTGTGAGTTGCAGCTGTGTTCTCTATAAGCTGCAGGCAGTCAATCTCTGGTGCAAGAAAATAGAGCTACAGTAATCTAATCGGATGGAGACAAAGGCATGATTGTGCATGTTGTATGAAAAAAATATCTTATCTTTGTGACGGTTCTGTGATACTTTATGTTGCTATAATGTTTAGTGAAAATGACATCAAGTTGAAAGATCACCCCAAGGTTTCTAGCCTCTTGTTACCTGTGCAAAACCAATGGGACTATAGCATGCTTTGCACATATTCCTACCGTTTCACAACATTAATGACGTGTTTAAAACTGTGGCTGTTACGTTAAGGTATGACAACAAAAGAATAGAGCGCTGGTGAATCCCATAAGAACACGTTGCTCTGGCACAGGAGGGGCTCTCAACTGACAGAAAATCTCATAAACAAGTCAGTCGTGATAAAAATACTATTGAGCTAAAATGCCAGACCAAGGATTCTTTTACAGTAAATCTACCAGTTTCTACCAGTAAATCTGATTTAGATCCTAAGGTGAAGGGCGTCACTTAAAGTTTTTTACTTATGTTTCAACCTTGCTGGAAGCATGTGTAAAGCATGCAAGGCACCCTTGACTACACTGTAAATTGATATAAGCTGTTTAATCTGGTTTGTCATTAGCATGAGCCTCAGGTTTACTAGCTAACTTGGATATTTGACAGAAAACAACTCAGTGGGGATTTCCACTGTATGCCTTTGTTGTGCAGTACTGATACAATGCCAGCCATTTGGCATGAGATTCTCTATCAATGCATGAGCCGTAAAACAACATCATATGCATACCAACTTGTTAATCAGAACAGTTGTGAGTGTCATCTCTCATTTTATGGAACAGAGCTCCTAGTGGTGCAGCCCAGTACTACAACAGAACAACAGCACATGGCCTGCTATTACACTCCAAATCACTCATCTCACCATCTCATTTGAAAGGTTTTGATTGGATTTTAAATGCCAAGATTAAAGATTTTTCAAAAAAATGCTATTCCACTGTATCATCTTTCAAAGTGCTCCATCATATTTCATTTTTTGAAGGAGGATTTTAAGTCATGAAGAGGGCAATCCTGTCTGAATCAGTACAGCTTCATTATTTTGATAATCATCATGTTTCCATTTCCTGGCCCCATATATACATTTTGTTTAATCAATTTGCTTTTTTAAGGTTCTAAAATAGGAGATTATACTCAATGCTTGCCAGTTGAGAAATCTGGCTGCTACTAAAGGCAATGCAGTGTGCTCTTTCACAAAATAACAAGATCAACTTCAGATAATCAAAACATTTTGCGAACTGGGTGTGATGTTATGAAAATGACGGAGCTGTATAAACATGCAATTAAACGGAGAGTAGATGACATTCAGGAGCCTCTCAGAATAACTCTGTGCTATACATTTTATAAAGCCTGGATTTCGTGTTTACATTTTTGTGAGTTAAGACATTGCACGTCTTTTGGGGAAACAATTATGACATGAGAAACAAGGAGTTCTTCAAGTATTTAAATAATGTCTATACTGTTTATATAGCGCATGTTATACATCATAAGCATTTCATTTACAGAGCAAAATAGTCATAGTCAAAAGCAAAAACAAAACAAAACATGTTAAATAATTCTGCAGTTTGTGTGACCTGTGACTGCAATTCAGGAACAGACCATTTGGGAGAGTTAACCAAGTCTACATTAAAGAGAAAGAAAATTAAGAGTAACTTGTACTGTACAACTTCAGCCTCAAGTTCTTACACTTTTCTAAAACACCTATATTAATATTAATACATTTTTCGATCCATTTTAAAGTGAAACACATTTGCAATGGATAGGAACAGTCAAGAAAGATAATCTCTCATGTGCAGTTTTAATACTTTAGTTAAGATATAGGCAATATAATATTAAATAATTCTCTCAGTTCCAAAGTAGGTTAAAGGGATAGATTGGATTTTATGCCGGTTGCCACACTCGCAGTTTGGAGAAGCAGAAAGGAGTACCGAGCTAAGCTATGTACAGCTGTGGATGGAGGGCTGCAGCAAATAACACTTTAGACACCTAAAAAAAAGGCCCACTTAAAAAAAAAAATCAATATCAGTTTAAGTGTACACTGTATTTAGAATATTTTAGCCTCTTTATCTTGCAGTCAGACAGTCTTTTCCTTTGTCACTACATTTTCTCAATTGTAGAACTTCTGTATTCCTACACCCGTTCAGTCTTTCTCAGTACGCAGTGCCTTCTGCTTCTCCAAACTAGTGTGCACCGACTTGGGGTAGGTACCTCACACAACATCACTTCAAAATATCCGAACCATCCCTTTTATATTCAGAAATTTGCTGATAATACAGATACACTTCCACTGAACAAATGCACACTAATAAAGTGTTAGCCAGCAGGATGAAACGTCACTGAGAATGTATTGCCACAAGTGGTCTTCTATTCTGTGTCATAATTAAATGTGGAACTTTGATAGAAAGTCCCCAGGACTATATTACACATTGATACTGATTAAAATAATATTTAACCTCCCACACTAGAGCTCTAATTGTCGCTCTATCAACTCCTGGGTGGGAAGATGCTGCATGACAAATGGGCTCATGGTGTGAGTGCCCTATCTCCTTTGTTGGGTGAGGCACTTATCTGATTGTGCTTCCCGCATAAGAGAGGAAGGAGAAAAGGGAGGTTGAAAGTGGGACTTTATTGAACATTCTGTCTCTGTGGAGAACCCTGGGCTGGCTCACTTTGTGAAAGCAGAGACCTCACCGTGGCCAAATCCAATCAAATGTTTTGAGGGCTGACAGGTCCAATCAGTCAGCAGCTGGTTGCTGCTCACCTCTCGGGTTCAGTTTAGGAGGAAAGCTTCTGGTTTAAGACTTTCACAGACGTAGGAGCAAACAACGTTGGTAAAAAAATTACTAGACGAAGAACAGGATAAAACTGAAAAGACAATGTTTCTCTTGCTCTTCCACTATCTTGATGGCTTTCTTTTTTTATTGCATCGTAAAAATTGCGCCGCTCCATCATTCCAACAAGACAATTTGCTTGTAACACAGCAAGTATAGCATGGAAGCTGTTTCAACACCATTATAGTGAGCACGAATATAATCTTTTTCATGTATATAGCATCTTCTGACCATTACTTCAGATTTATATTGTGAAATATATCCTTCTAGCAATTTAAAGCAGTTCATAGAGGGTCTTTTAAAGTCTCTGCATTGCTACTGTGCCAGATAAAGCCCCTACCTTTCATCAATGTCTTTGATTAATAACACCTTAGGAGAACCAGATTACATACACAGTAGAACTGAACCTGTCTTTGAAATCCATGTCAAATTACAGTAGAGATTAGCAGGTGGGTATTTTATCTTTAGAGAGCTACAATAATTGCAGCTTGAGGTCTGCATCAAAGGTGCATTCTTACAAAGTTTTTAAAAATCCTATCCCTTTCAGTTTGGCTCAGCTACTAATAATCAATAGTAAATTTCTTTCTCAATACCACCATCACTACGTGCACTGGGAGCTGGTGTCTCCTTCAAAAGACCTGTGGAGCAGTTCGTTGGGAGTAAAAATGCATAGCATTTCATAACACAATAGTATTAATGTTTGGCGTAAAACAATGAAACTTGGATATATCCTAATATTTTTCATTTTCTTGTCAGATGAACTTCTTTTGGATTTGAATTTGGATAGTCACTGTCCTGCCCAAACTATGTGTTAAATTGTCAATATTCTATCCAATAAGGTTGGATAGAATAATGTGTGAACAACACTGCTCATTTTCAAGTAGGTGGCAAAAGAGAAAGAATAGCACACCCTAATGATTTTCTTATAGATAGATAGATAGATCTTAATTCTCATTGTATATATTTACACAACAAAACTTATTTGGAGCAATCCAGTTTTCTGCATTAAAATACAATATACAATATATGCACACACCTCACTCATACACATAGAAGAAGAAAATACACATATTAACAATGATATAAAGAAATACTCTTTTTTTGTCCACAGCAGTGCAGCTAGAATACCACACAGTACAGCAATATGTTTAAATGCTTTCAATTGTGCAGCGGTAGAAACTCATCAGCTGTCTCTGGGGAAGCCGGTTACGTCTCAGGATTCTCAAGAATTATTTTTGTATGTTGAGGATGAGGTTGTTGTCTTTGCACCAGGTTGTTAGAGTCCGGACCTCCTCTCTGTAGGCAGTCTCAATATTGTCAGTTATGAGTCCCACTATTGTTGTGTCATCTGCAAATTTAATGTATGTGTTGGAATTGTGGTAGGGGGTGCAGTCATGTGTGAACAGAGAGTACAGGGTTGGGCTGAGAACACAGCCTTGGGGAACCCTGCGAGTGATGGTAGAGGAGCAGTGGTGGCCAAGCCTGGCGTGCTGGGGTCTGTTAGTGAAAAAGTCCTTAATCCAATGACAGGGAAGGGCTCCCAGGGCCAGTGTTTCCAGTTTGTTGACCAGTTTGATTGGGTTGATGGTGTTGAATGCAGAACTGTTATCCACGAACAGCATCCTGAAGTACCGTAGCTGTTGCGGTTTTCCAAGTGTGTGAGAGCTGCATGCAGTGCGATGCAAATATGGATCTGTTGGTCCAAATACGTTAAGCATTTCATAATCACAGAGGTGAGAGCAACTGGCCGGTAATAATTCATGCTGGTGATGGCTGAGGTTTTGGGTATGGGAATTATAGTTTTCAGACAGGAGGGGACAGTGGCTTGCTGTCAAAGACTTGTTGAAGAGGTGTGTGAATACGGCAGTGAGACTTCAGAGTGAAAACATTTTTACAGCGTACACTGTTGTTAAAATGTATACAGGTTGGCAGGATGGTCTGAAATGTTTTGCATGGTCTTTCGCTGTACTTTTTGTTGGTAAATGTGAGATGTTCTTTCTTCATGTCAGAAAGAAGAAAAATTAATTTGACCCATTATCACTCCCGCTTGGTCATTGGCTCTCAGAGTGCATGTGGGACTGCTGGGATTGGTTGAAGTCATTGGAAACTCCAGTTATTGGTCAAATTTGCGGAAAAGTTGCGGTGATTGGTCAAAATTGCGAGTCGCACCTAATTCACAGGGATTGGTTGAATTTGCGTGAATTGGCGCGATCGCGATATCGCGAAATCCTGGAGGGACTGGTCAGTGGAGGCTTGGTGACTGTTGTTCTGCTTGTAGTCGGTGATGTTCCTTACACCTTGCCATAAGGCACAGGGGGTTATTTTCATTGAAGTTGTCCTCAATGCGTTGCTTGTAATACCGCTTTCCTGATGTGATGCCTCTTTGGAGATTAGCACGAGCCCTCCTGTACTCCTCCCTGTCTCCTGATCTCAGCGCTGTGTCCCAGGATCTGAACAGCTCCCAGACTCTGTTGATGAACCAAGGCTTTTAGTTGGGGAACACCCATATGTGTTTTTTTCAAGGTTACAATGTCTGTGCAGAAGTTGATGTAAGACAGGACTGTGGTGGTTAAGAGTTCTATGTCTAGCTGATCAAAGAGCTCCCACCTGGTGTCCTCGAAACAATCCTGCCAGGCTAAGGAAGCCGCCTCAGTCCAGATCTGCACCCGTCTTGATTTGTGGTTTGTTCTGCTGAGGAGGGGCTTATAGGCTGGGGTCAGGAACAGGGACAGGTGTTCCGAATGTCCAATATGAGGTGAGCAGAGGTTTATAAGCCCCGTGAACCTTTGTGTAGACCTGGTCCAGAGTTTTCTTTTCTTCTTCTTTTCATGGCCACGTTTTTGTAAAATTTGGGCAGAACAGTCTTTAGACAGGAGTGATTGAAATCACCTGCCACAATGAAAATGCTCTCTGGGTGTTTGTTTTGCTGCTTACAGATAGCAACATGTAGCTTTTGCCATGGCTAGCTTAGTAGTTTTGTTTCAATTCATAACATTAACATTAACTACTCGTTAGTGACCGTTCGGCCACTGGAAAATAAGTTTCCCTTAAAAACATAATTGAGAATGCAGTCACAGTGTACGGGAACGTATTTTTTTAGGAGACAAAGACATAAAGTACAAAGTTGCATGTGTCAGATCTAGAAAGAGCTATGCCGTTTGGGTTGATAAAATAAGGAATGAGGTCTTTTACTTTAGTAAAATGATCAATAACAGAGTCCAGAGATTCCCGCTCTGGGGATGAGATATAAACAGTCAACGACTCAACGTGCAATAACCGACCTTAGAAAAGCTGTGCTTAGCTCATTTAGTTTGAATTGGTTGTAAAACACTTGTTGTTTAGAAATGGGCTATACAAACAATCAAAAAAGGAATCCCAAACAATAATAGTAAAACACATTTACATGTAATAAATGGCAGTTAGCATTCACTTGGTAATTTGAAGGTCAAAAGAAATCAAAACCTGGCCTGATTTGGTTGTAAAGTGAAAGTTTATTAGCCATCTACAGGACATAGTTTGTTTCAGTATTTTAATTTCATTTTTTTTCTACCTTTGATAAATAATAAAATATATATCTCTAAATTCAATGTCTGTATAGTAGTTGATTTATAGTTCAATTACTTTGTCCGTTTCCATTATCCAACCAGAGAACCACACTGCAGCTAGCCTTTTGTCCAGTGATACATTTTAGGTAGCAATATGCTTTGTGCGAAAATGGGATGATTTGTGTCGTAATAGCCAAACATGCATTGAATTTGGCAGAACATTTAAATAATTTTGGGGCATTTTTCCTAGTAGTCAGTAGAGATCAATCAATGCTTGTACCAGCAGGAACTCTACATGTTTTAATTCATGTGTGATTTAATTGATCAAGATTTGGGCTGATGATTAAAATAATTAATGATTAAAATTTGATTAAAATGTAGTACAAGGACTGCGATGGTAATGCTTGGAGTTACAGTATTATCAGTTAACAATTAATATACTTTAGTTTGACGAGGCATTATGTAAGCTAGCAGCGTATCACACGATACAGCTGGCGCAGTGTGTATCCACACTACACTACACACACACACACACACACCTTGTATCTGCCTTGGTTACAGTAGTAGATGAAAATGATTTTCCTTAAAAGGTCCAATGACATGGTGCTCTTTGGATGCTTTTATATAGACCTCAGTGGTCCCCTAATACTGTATCTGAAGTCTCTTTCCCAAAATTCAACCTTGGTGTAGAATTACAGCCACTAGAGCCAGTCCCACAAAGAGCTTTCCTTATGTGCCATTTCTATGTCTGTAACTATTGAGGAGGAGAGAGGGGGGGCAAGGTGGAGGGTGGGGGTGTGGCCTTGACCAACTGCCACTTTGCTCGTTTGAAAGCCATGATGTCTCTCTCTTTCTCATGGGTGGACCAAATTCTCTGGGCGGGCAAAGCAGAGAAAGGGGAGGTAACCTTGCTCCTTATGACCTCATAAGGAGCAAGATTCCAGATCGGCCCATCTGAGCTTTCATTTTCTCAAAGGCAGAGCAGGATACCCAGGGCTCGGTTTACACCTATCACCATTTCTAGCCACTGGGGGACAATGGGCAGGCAGGGGGAACGCAGATTAATGTTAAAAAACCTCATAAAGTGAGATTTTCATGCCATGGGACCTTTAAACACAACCTTGTCTGTGGTTTCCTGATAGGTTCACCCCTCATCGTATGCATCCCACAAACAGGAATCTCATAATACTCTTAATACTGTATTCACAAAGTTGTTTGTATGAATTGATGCACAGTATGTTTTAAGACATGACAGCATTGCTAATTTGCTAGTCAAGGACATGAGGTCATAGCCACTTTATCTTTCATTATGTTTAAATATTCCTGAGCTGTGCTTAAACTGCGCAATGGGCTGTTCGTTATCTTTTCAAAATTTCACAGCTTAAGCAGCAGCTGTTGTTATTGTTAATGAAAGCAGCAGGCAGGTGTTTGTTTTGGACGTGGGCTGCGTGACCATAGCTTGGAGGGGGCATTCCTCACCAGTGCCAGCCTTGAGCTGAAGATGTCTAACAGCAGAATGCTTTTTATTTTATTGTTATTGGTGGTCTGGATGTCCATAAGTTGATGGTATTGCAGATGATCAAAATGTCCATGAAGAAAAAAAAACAAAAAAAACACGGTACTTGCAAGCTAGCATTCATACTTGCGATACATTATTTATTACTTTCAATTAGAACTCCTTTTAAACCATCCATTTCCAAAAAATATACACCATAATATTTCACATCCTATTTTTGCATTCGTCGATTTCTGTACAAAGAGGTATCTAGAATTTGTAAGAGAGGAAAGTAAGCAGTGATAACCAGAAATTAGAGGATAAATACCCCGCCAAAAAACCCTCGACACGCAGCATTAGCGGTGTTAGTTTATGTTGCTTGTATAACTTTTGCTCTACATGCAGACTATTGTGACAGAATTATGACTTGTGAAACTCAACTGCTTTGAGTTACCCAGCTGAAAAAAGAGCTGTAGCTGCAGTCTGAATTATTGGTTATTTGTTTTTTAATTATCCACAAAAGTCGGCATGTGGATGCAT
This sequence comes from Perca flavescens, assembly GCF_004354835.1. Taxonomy (NCBI): domain Eukaryota; kingdom Metazoa; phylum Chordata; class Actinopteri; order Perciformes; family Percidae; genus Perca; species Perca flavescens. The sequence goes on along the minus strand of NC_041341.1, from coordinate 26,543,628 downwards.
TCAATTTATACACAAGGTTTCATATTTCAATGCATTTCAGAGTAATCTCAATATCTGATTAAAAAATAGAGGATTTATGAGCTTGCAAAAAGATTTGCTCCATTAAAAACACAAAAAAAGCAGTTTTAAAAAGGAAATCAGGGCCTGATCACCAGGTTTTCAGTAAAAGACCAAAGGGGTCTAACAGGGCTGGACTGGGACAAAAAAATCGGCCCTGGCATTTTTGGACCAGGCGGCCCACACCCACTGTGATTGGTCAGACACATTCCCTGCAGACAGTCCTCTTAAAATATGCGTGCATTCTAAGATATGAGTTGCCTAGTGTTCAGCGTTCATGTGATAGTTTTGGATCCTTCAAGAGGGGTGTCAAGATTTATCTGTTGATCTTACACTTAAATAATTAATTCATTCTTAGAGTTATGATTTGTATATTTATGGTATTTTTTATATATTTTTATTATTGATATTTGATATTGTATTGCCATTATTGTTATTATTACTATTTTGCTTAATATTGGCTTAGCAACTTTAAATTTTATTTTAACTATTGTAAGATTCATATTTTGTTGCTTTGGACAAAAGTGTCTGCTAAATACAATAACCATAACCATAACCCTTCCCAAAAGCTACAATAAAGCTGAGTAGTATATGCCCTGGAAAAGAGCACCAATACAAGAGAAGCTAATTAAACCATTCAAGGAACAGTGATGAAGACTTTTCAGCTACCCAACAGGCTAACCGCTAGCATTTTCAATGTAAGCTTAAACAGATAGGTTACCTGACAGCCACTAACTTTAACGTTACAGACAAACTGCTTGTTGTCGTTATGACGTGACGCGCGCGCGCACACACACACACACACACACACACACACACACACACACACACACACACACACACACACACACACACACACACACACACACACACACACACACACACACACACACAGCCTCCCTCCCTTCCCTGTTAATTTGCCCACTCCTTACCATATCGTCATCTACTCTCTCTTCCATCTTTTCCTCACTCGCTCCCATGGCCCTGTCATGGTCACTCGCCTCCTCCTCGCCTTCTTCCCTGTCATGATGCTGTTTCTGCTTCTCTGTATAGCCAGCCACCTCTCCTCCTCCTCTACTTCAGGTAATGCTGATGTTGAAGCAGCTACTACAGCCCCAAACATGTCCGAAGTTTTTGAGGAATCTGCCTGTAGATTCTTAATACTTTTCTCCTGTAATTTTTCTGCACCTCCCTTGCACTTTAGTGGTCGTTTGTCCATTTTAACGGTGGATGCTAAACTTCCAGCATAACTATTACCGCTTGTGTGTCAGGGCCGGGAGGCGTGGCCATAGTGGGATTCGTAAAGTTACGGCACGGAGTACGGAAGGGGGTTCCTGGATTTGATTGGGTCAGGCCAGTGCCAATAAAGAAAATTAACCAATGGGCCGCTGTGAATTCTTTATGGGCTGGCCCGGCCAAAAAATTAAAAAAGGCCTATTTATATCGGCGATTCGGCCCAAAAGTGCGTCGGCCCACCGGGAAACGGCCCAAAAGTGCGTCGGCCCACCGGGAAAATGCCCAATGGCCAGTCCAGCCCTGGGGTCTAATACTTATATCCCCGTATTATTTATCGAGGTTGGCCATGGAATTGTTTGCAGATTTTGCTTCTCTTTTCATAATAGAAACCTTGCATACTTTTTGCTATATTAAAAAAGCAATCCACCACTAAACCCACATCATTCACAACAAAAACCTTTACAGATGTGGAAAGTCAATGCATGGCACAGTATAGCTCTTAAAAGTCAAAATTATCTTTGATTAGCCAAAATTACTGTAGCAAATTATGTGGCATGCGATCAGTTGAGGACAATTTTGCCACTGTGTGATATTCATTTGTAAATGTCAATCATGCTTGTGGATGGCTGTGAAGTTTATGCAGTGTGTTTAAGTTGACATCAGTAAAACTCTTGTGATAGTTACAACCAATACTAACCGTTAAAGCACCAACTAATCCAAAGCCCCTCCAGAGCCCAGGAGGTGATGCCCTGGTACAATGGGGGTCTGTGGGTCTTAGGGCTGGGCGATATGGCATAACAATAAAATCCCTGATTTTTAAAAAAGAAATCCGATTTAAGATTTAAATCGATTTTTTTCTCCCCCTACTTAAAATCAGTCTGCAGATGACAAAGAAATTGTTCAAAACAAGTTTTAACTTTATTTGGTTTTGACTCATACACACACTCATTATTTTTTATATATATATATATATTATAATTAATTTTAGTCGCTGCCATGTTTGTGTATCTCTATGGCAAACGCGCGGGGGGAGGGCTGAGCCGGGAGCGTCGGCGGATGTTAAGGAGAAAATCTATTTTCATTTAAACAAATCAACGTTAACTACACACTCGAATTAATCGATAAAATCGATTTATCGCCCAGCCCTAGTGGGTCTTATCATCTTCCCCCAGAAAACTAATTGTAATTTCCTGCATTTCTACCCCACCTAACATCTTGGAGTAAGTCAATAAACAGCCACCTGCACTGGTCTAGATTAGATCCTAAATATTTAAAATCAACAGGGCTAATACAAAATATTAATAGTCACAAGGTGTGTCTAAAGGTGTCTACACACCAACCAGACGGCTGACCCTCGGCAGAAAAGCCAGTCGAGATGATCAGTCTCCCCATGTTGGTCCAAAAAGTGCCACAGAACACACCAAAAAGACAGCGCTAATATGTATTGTTGCCCAAGAAATGAAAACCGGCAGCTGATTGGACGAACGCCTCACATGGGTTTGTTTTCTCCGGAAATTCAAAGCCAGACTGTCATGGCGGCCATTCAGAATACGATCTCATATTGTACTAAAATAGCTCACTGAAACATGTTTCTGAGAACATTTTAAGCGAGAAATAGCACGGGACACACCAAACAGATTCGCGTCACTGACCTTGCTAGACTGTCTCACGGCCGATAATCGGCTAAGTGTGTCCCGGCTATAAGACTACAGCAGCAAGGACGCAGTTTCATTTAACGTGGAGATGATGTGATTTGGTTATAAGTGGCTAGCTAATTAAATTGAAGTTACAATGTATACTATTAGCATGTCCTAGCTTTGCTATTTCCTGGTCCCTTTCACAAAATATATATTTACTTGAAGGTAGGCAATGCTTTTATAGAATTGGCTTATTTTAATTTATAATGGGAAATGAATGTGTGTAAATTAAACAAATAACTGTATCAGATTGAATTGTATCTCAACGTATCCCACCGAATCGTTTCAACATCAAATCGCACTGAATCATTTCATATTAAAATGTATCGTAGCCCATGTATCTAGATACCACGGCTCATCCTGTAAGGGAGAGATGCACACCCCTAATAGTCACATTACACTTAAAAGAGACAACTCTTTGATTGGACTCCTTCACGAATGTCCCTATCTCCACAGCGTAATCTTTGTCCGATCAGCAAGCTAACGTTAGGTGGGCTGGCTGGCAAAGTTAGCTTACAATGACTTCTTTTAGCTTATTTAAAGTTTGTCTGCAGTCAGTGGGCCAAGCAGGTTCATTCAACATACACTAGCCAAAAATACCAAAAATGTGTGATTTTTGTATTACTTATTTTTGTCAGTCGCTGTAAATTGGTAACCTGACTCCGCCAGATGGATTGCTTTGCATTTGCTCGGCATATCCATCTGGGAACTTTCCTTTGGAGAACTTTTGGGAAGGGGCGAAAATACTGGTTAGCTGATTGGATAAACCATCTGTCTATCACCACCTATGCTGGTTTAGTGTGTTTAGACTAACAGTCCCTTCTCGTTGCGTCACACCTAAACCCGCCTCAAAACCAACGCTAATTGGTCGGTCGTTTGGCGAACGGTTCCAAATTTTCTCTATCTCAAGATGCCAGACTGATCTGCAAGTAGAAAACTGGAGCTCGCAAGATCAGGACGGTCTCACGAGGCTAGTAAATTGGTAAAATTATCATTAATACAGGCTGCTTAATGTAATCCCCTGCTTGTGGGTACTGTATGATGATAAGTTTATTTTAAGACAAAAAGTGGGGTAGCAAAACTATAACTTTGCTCCCCATAATTGACTTTGCCACATTTGTGTAAGGAGTGATTCCCATTCCAAGCAGGGTTTCCCGCAGCACTTTGCAGCTAAGGCGGCCGCCTAAGTAACACACGCCTGCCGCCTTAACTACATCATCAAAACAAAAAATGTATATGAGCGATATCTGCCATGTTATTTCTGTCCCGTTTTCTTCCTTTCATTCCAAACCACACAGTTTACAACGTGCAGCTGGAGGCGGTGGAGATAGGCTCGGACATAAACGCCACGGACTTGTGTCAGTAAAGTGGCTGTGGAATGTGTCTGACAATGCAAAGAACATTTACCGGTACAAGCCTACAGCTGTCCGCGGACTCGGAGTGCGGAAAATGTGTCAGAGCCTCTCGAACAGGTAAACTGAGACGGTTTCCTGCTTGTCGGTCAATGGTTGATGATCGGTTAACATTTAATTTCATTGTTCTATCTTTTGGAAGGCTGGCTGCCAAAAATCGCCACTTACTAGCTAATTATTTAGCCTGAGGTAAACGATAGCTATGAGTAAACAGAAGTGACGTGGTGGCTGGCGTCTGGTGTGTGCACCAGTGTTTGCGTGTGTGTCGGCCCGTCCCCCACGAAGCTCCGACATGCAGACAGCAGAGCAACAGAAGAAAGTAGCTGCACCTTCGCCAAAATGAAGACTGAAAAACTAAGAACTATTTTGGTACAAAAATGTACTCGCCATGTGGCAGATAGCCAAATAGATATAGATAGATATAATTAATTAATTATATATTATTATTTAAATATAATATATAATTGTTAAATGTAGTACATAGTCTGTAGTCTGTCGCACAAGCAAACCCCACCCTACCACCTTAACTAACACATTTTCTGCTCTGGCTCTTTGCCAGGAGGCACTCAGCAACAGCACAAGAAATCAGCAAGTGCCAGTCATTATCCCATTGTTTGGAGGCACACAGCCTGTCCTAATTAGATGCAAAAGAGCAGAGAAACTGTATCTAGTGGTGCTGCAAATGAGAATAGAAAAAAAAACAAACATGTCACACAGCCTACTGCTGCAGGTTGGAGTGTAATTAAATAATGAACTACCATGGGATCTTCTGGTATGGAGAGCAAAGCAAATCAACAGGCGGCCTTTTGAAACCTGCAACTGCTGTAGAGAGCAAAGGGCCATCACAGAAAAAAAGACCTGCAACACTGATCCTTGCACACCAGGTGTCAGGACACAAGGGTGAAATGTGATCGATAAAAGCTGATCCTCACAGCAGCTCATCCACAAATCGTAAAAAGACCCGAACAGCAATAAAACAGCTGTAAATAAAAACATCAGGCTATTCTAACAGACAGTAATGAAGTTTATGTGATGTTGGCTGGATTCCTTACAAGACTTGGCATTACAGGTGGCATACTTTTATTGTGTTTGCTGCAGCTTTATATGCCTCTTGTCCCTTGACTGCATGCAGTACCACAATATACAAGATGATCACTGATCTAGAATCTACTACATTCAAACTTGATAAGCACAGCTTGAAATTGTAACTAGATTGTGTCCATCAGTTCTGCTTGCCATTTAGGCAGGTAGCCAAGACTTTGCTCAAACTGTCATAATATCTTTTGTTTGGCTGCTAAATCTAACTCATGAAAGAAATTCTGCATCCAACTGTCACAGTGGACAGCTGATTAAAGAGTTGTATGGCCTGATTGAATGTACTCACATTTTCATCTTTACAGAACAGTAGCCTAAGTTTTGTAAACGTCATGATGACTGACTATGACTATGAGGACGGGACTTAACATATCTTATAAAATACCTATCACTGGTCCACAAACCCTCTCCTATAGTATTTGAGTGTAAGTTTCTTATGTTCTTACAATTAATGCTTGTCTGTCGTTCTGCATACCACATGCAGGAGGACAAGAGACAGGGGAATACATCAGGGGAGAGAGAGAGAAAGAGAGAGAGAGAGAGAGAGAGAGAGAGGGGGCTAACATCAGTAGATTACCAACTTCTAAAGACCAGGGCCCTGGGCTACCATGCCATCACACTCATACACACACACACACACACACACACACACACATGCACAGATATTTAAAAAATATAAAAAATTGAAGTTGATGTCTCATTTTCCAATACGCTCATATAAATCATAAAATAAAATGAGAGGGTTGTTAAAAGAGAGTGTGTGGGTGTGTTCGTTTGTTTACACATAATGACAGTGCCAGAAATGTGGATGGTAATTAAGTCTAAATTAATAACTACAATGATATGGACTGCACAAAGTGGGGCAATATAGCCATGCACTCCTCTGCTTGCACGAAGGATTGGCATATAGCTACAGTATAAGCCAGGCAAAATATAAAATACCTCATATCAAGAAAGACCAGGATCATCAGCATATTATACATAATATATAATTAATAGACTGCAGCAACACTCAGTGTGACAGCCGAATCCTGATACAACATATGCCATTGTTGTCCAAAGAACTAATTAAAAATCCATTAAAACATTAAATGAGCCACACCGTTGGGTGGCATGTTCCTGTTTTTACCATGAAGCACTGTTTGAGTCAATACAATATATCGTCCTGTGCTATAAATACGCAATACTGCACCAAATATGTACTCTATTTTGTATATGCTTCGCCCTCAGATATGTATTAATCTGCAAAAAAAAAAGGTATTATTTACTGCGATGAGTGGGCTTGGGTGGCTGAGAGCGAGCAGAACAAGGGTAAACAAGAGTAAATCTCAGATGGGCTTTTAGTCGTTGGCGAGAGCTTCGCGTAATAAAAGGCTACAAGACATCTTGCATTTGGACTAGTGAGTAAAATTAGCTTGCTTGCTATGTCTTGTGTTGTTGCACTGGCTTAATGTTTGACTGTGTTAGCAAAGTTGTCAACTCGCTAGCTTTGGATCATAAGTAATGTAATCATAACAAATGTTAAATATAAACCCAATCTCAGCCCTTCCATGCCTTGCCATTTCATGTTAGACGTTGTTTTGACTCACTAGCAGTAAGGATGTGTATAAATGTTGAGACATTAAATGAGATAGTGACAAGCCTTCCAAGGGGAATTATCTTAGGTCCTGGTACCACCAGGTGCGCAATATTGCAGCCTTCAAGATTCACATATTACATATTGCAGTCTTACTTGTAATTTCCACTTGGAGGTAGCTACTTATTATGGCAAATCAGGACGCAACAGTGGCGTTAAAGAGAGACTCGGTGAATCAAAAATACTTTCCTCTTAAGTAGCTGCAATGAGATCACTCTGGGCTCCTACCTCTTAAGTCTGCATTACTAAGTGGTAAAGTGTACATCTTTCACTTGCCAGTCATTACTTGTGACATCCTCTCATGTAGGAGTATATTCTCTTCCTGAATCCATTGGACACAAAGGGGTGTTTGGTTCAAAAACCTGTGCTAACCTGTGAATATCAAAGTGGCATCACATCAACTCCAACTGACTGCAGCTGCACATTTCCATTAGAGCGATAGCAGGAACAGCATGTTTTCACCAGAGGTCATGTGTTCTCTTCAGTTGAGCAACTCTTTTCCTCTTTCATTAGATGTAATTACTGGTGACACCTCAAAGACAGCGGGACAATAAAAAAAAAAAAAAAAGATAATGTCAATTGAGACGGAGAGTCTGTAAGGGAGGAGAAAAAGACGCATTTGACCATTGAGGACGAAGCGTATTGCTGCACTAATTCTATTATGTGAATGGAAGATTTAGTGAATATAGCCAGTGATCCATAGTTAATAGGGGTGACGGAGTTCCAAGCTGGACCGACAGGAGGCTGACCAGGTTTTGTGACAGCTTTCTTCAACTGCCTGACAACCACATAACACCCAAATAATAACCTATGTGGTTAGTTGGAAAGAGCTACAGACAAATAAGCCAGTTACTCAACAAAGACCCTTGAGATAAGGCATGTTCACGCTCTTACATTTGTATTCCAAGTGGGGTGGGGGATGGTGGCTAATGTAATTGAAAACTGTTAGGTGTTGAGGGTCAGCAAATCCAATAGACTTGGGAAAAAAAGTGTTTGTGTTCTGAGTAGCAATGTGAAGTAGCAATAGCCGAGCTGAGCGTAAGGATTCTTCTGCCCAAATAATAGCTTCCAGATTTTGCCCTTTATCAAATTGATGTGAAGAGGGATGGGAGCTTAAAATCATTGCCACTAACTATGTCATGGGTAACACTTGCTAAAAGGTGTCCTCTGAGGAAGATTTCTTTATTTAAATGGATTCTGATATTTTTAAGCCACAGTGAAAAAAAAGGTGACAATTGTTTGCCATAACCAAGCTTCCATACCTTTTTGAAAAACCAGAGCAGTCAGCAGTGAGTGACAGAACAATATACATAATTTAAAGAGGTTTGATAAGTGAAATATGTACTGCTTTTAATTTGACTTACCAACAAATTAAAATGAATGAATGAAACACACAGAACCCATATAAAAGATATACTTCACTATAGTGAGCATCACTAAAGGTCCACCTTGAGTGACTTGCCCTTGATCTGATGTTAATGTGATGCTTTACTGCCCTGTGTCAGCACAGGTAATGAGATCAAGGAATCCCTGGATGCTCCTATCATTGTTAATCACTTGATGAGCACACACATACACATAAAAACCTACATACGCACACACACTCAATGTTTCCATATAAGGAATATAAGGAAAATAAGAAATCCCAGTCCATACAAACATGCTAATGTGTACACCATCATAGCATTTTGTTCAGCTCCTCACTCATTAAAATATATATGGTAAAATAGTATGTAGTATAGTAGAATTTCTATAGCACATGGGCCAACGGATGTGGCAAATAAAAGAGTTGTCGCTCATAAAAGAACAGCATGAATTCATCTGCTTTCTTTATTCTATTCTCAAACATTCAGCAAATCCCAATGCATGTTCCTCAGGATGAATGTGGTGCATATTAAAATCAGAGGTCATTAATCATATTCTATGCATACAGTCTGTTTACACTAGAAGATCCCCATGTGATGTGATGATATTCTCTCTGTGGAGTTGAAACCTGCCGGGAGCGAGTAATTGATACTGGAAACACTTTTTAGGTAGGATATTGCTATAGAGGCCGTGCTCAGACTTGGCACTATAATGTATCCTGGATGATTGCAGGAGTACAGCTGTAAAGGAAGGGGTGACTGTGTGTGAGTTTGCCCATGAATTAACCACACAGCCTCAAAATAAATGTGGCCGCCGGTAGTTTAATGATATGGCGCATTTACAGAAATGTTGATTAATGTGCATTGTCCTAATATAAATAAATAAAAATCTTCTTCTTCTTCTTGCGTCAACAACCAATTGAAGTAAAGCCCGCAACTAAAAAGGGGGCAAAAAAACCCACCGTCCAGCAAGGTTCTGCAGGTGGTCTAGAGTGCTCCTGTTGATTTAAAACTGCATTTGAACCTCAGTACTTTGTTCGTGATGGAGATGAAGAGGTTGTCACGACAGATGAACACCGACACTCCTCTGCACAAAGCAATATATAATATTTTCTAAATATAGAGCTGTTTATCTGTCAAACACATCAATCGTAAGTAAAGTCAAATCCAAGTAAGTAACAAAATACATTTTAGAGAGTTATGGTTTTTACACATGAAAACGTATTACAGTGTAACACAGTTTATTGCTTTGAACATTGATTTGACTGGTTTATGTGGTTTCGCATACAAATGTCAATTCAAAGAGCAGTATGTATCAATACTGGAAAACTATTCTTATTAATATTGTAACATGTTATAGCTCAACTTTTGCCAGCCTAAGTATTTATGTAAGTGATTTATTAACAAAGCTGGAATATGGATTGATCGATAGATTAACTGATCGAATTGAAGGTGTGCATTCATAATCTAATAACCAATATTAGGCCTATGTTACACTGTTGAACAATATAGCCAATGAACAATTTCAATGTATGTGTCCAAAGTCTGGGAGTGAGCTCTTTATGTTATTAAATATTTGCAGTTGGAGTTGCATGCATAGTAACTGCAAACAGTTCTTTTAAGTGCTCTACAGATGCATCTAATCCTATTTTCAGAATTATGTCATTGACAAATAGCTTCCTACTTGCTCTGCCCTTTCATTTCATCATATCAGGACAGAGATATACAATAAATCAGAGAGTCCTTTGTGCTAAATATGTATGCACTAAACCATCTGTCCTGTTAAGCTTTTTGTAACAAGCAAAGCTCTCACACAAGAAAGGAAAACAGCTGTAAGGTTTAATTTGCAACACAGAACACCTGCTCGTGGTCCATGACTTATTGTACTGTATAAATAACTAATTGTCCATAACTTAGTGGAACTGGAATCATTTTGCCTTTTGAAATGGCTAAAAATCATGGTTGCTCTTAAGACAAAGAAACAGCGTCAGTCATTAAAGAAGTGCAAAAAAAATCACTTTGATTAGCTCTATTTAATTAAAATACCATGAATTGCAGAATTGCACTTAGGTAAGTTGTTATCACTGAAAGTGCTTTTGGTTGTCGTAACAGTACCGTTACGTGTGGCTGGGACTACCTATTTTTGGAATAACTTTATTTCTTTACCACACATATTTCTCATGTGGCAATTATCAGCAGGGTGAAAGTCAAAATAATTAATGTTGGTTTATTTGTTTGAGCTATGCTAGCGGCGTCTGACCGTCAGTCGGTCAGTCCACCACTTTGGTCCAGGCTGAAATATCTCAACATCCACTGCATAAATTTGCCACAAAGTTTTGTACAGACATTAATGGCCCTCAGATTATCAATCCGATTTTGGTTATCCTCTGACTTTTTGTCCAGTGAAAAATGTCCAGTTAATTTCAGTCCAAAGTCTTGTCCAGAGATTCATAGTTACCAGACAATGCATCTTAAACGAGGTTTCGACCCAAAATTCCTGGGACTTTTGATCCCAGGGACAACTTTTAAAGTAACTATAAGGTTCCTTTAGCCCACTACTATCTAAACTTCCACCGTGGTCTAAAATCCTGTTAAAATTAGGCAAATAAGTCTGCAGCGACATTTACTGCTGCATAGTATTTACTGATGCACGTTAGATGTAATGAATGAAATGCATTCAAATGAAGTGTCTGCCTCCACAGTAAATCATCTGTCGAGGGTTTGATGGTTATTTATTTGTGCTTTAGAGCATAACCACTGTGAAACAAACTGAAAATAATGTTTTATTTCCCTCATTTACAGCACCGCAGCGCTGTCTTTTTTTAAATGAGTCGGGAAGCCAAGAGCAAAAACTAACTTTACTTTTAATGTTATCAAACCAAGAGAAATGTTCTTCCCTTGTCCTAAGTGGTACCAGAGTTGAAGCAGCAGTGCTGTGTGTTCTTGACCAATCAGCGAAGGCGATCCCTGCACACCCCACCCTGAAAAGTCCTGTACTTTCAGAAAGTACTACCCCTCCATCAAAGACTTGGAACTAAATTTAGACCCTGTTTTTTTTTTAAAGTCCGTGTGGTCAAAAAGGGGCTTTAATGACTTCCACAAACTTTTCCTCTTACACCATCATCAGGTCAGTTCTAATTTGTCCAATATTTTATACCTGTTCAAAATCAGCATGTTAGCATTTTCATTGTGAACGTGTTAGAATACTGGCATTAGCATTTAGCTTAAAATCAAGACTATTAGTCTTGTTTGCATATTGATTGATCAATTAATTGGTTGATTGATTTGACTGATTTTAATTTGAGTATGTTAATATTAATTAGGATAAATACTATGATGTTATTAGCCTGGGTAAACCCTGAAGAACTTCTGGCAAATTTGAGATTTGCTCTGCAAGTCAGTCTGGCGAAGAACCCATTCAAACCCATTTCCAATGTTCCCAAAATCGAGGCACCAATCACAACCGCTGAGGCGGGCTTTACACCAATCACAACCGCTGAGGCGGGCTTTACACCAATCACAACCATTGAGGCGGGCTTTACGATACGACGATAGCGCAGCGATGGCGAGCAGCTTTTTGTTTACATTCAATATGACGGCTACCGAAGCGACAGCGTCACCCGGATCGTTGGTCTGATTGGTTGAAGGACTATCCAATGGACCGAGAGGCATTTGAGCGGCGTCCGTTGGTGACGCCCCTTTGGAAATGAACTGTCAATGAACTGTCAATGAACCTTTCCCAGACCCACTCTCAGTTACAACTGAGAAGGGTCTGGTGTTAACCAGGCTATGATGTTATTGTATATTGTACTAAATGTGATACACTGCATCAACAACATTAATTAAAATGAAGAGTAACAACAAGATCAAATTACTTAAATGTCCATTTCAATAAATGAGCCAGTGGGCATGGGTGCTTCATAACTAGCAGCACCTGAAAATTGAAAGAGTACAGCAATTTCAAATTATATAGGAGCCCACAAGGGACAAATATATAGCAAATAGCAAACCCCCCTCTCCCCACCCCTGTTTGTCTTTTCTCTGAACAGATTGGCTGTGGGATGAAGTCTATTTGCCAAGAAACACTCTGCTCTACTGTACAAACTGTAATGTAATCTCTTGGCCTTGACTCCTGGTTATGTGCCCTGATAGGCTTATGAAAGATTAATTATCACATAAAGTCTCCAACATTAGTACAAATCCCCTATGATGCTGTAGGAATCAAATTAAAACACACACACACACACACACACACACACACACACACACACACACACACACACTCCATGTAGAAGTCATGCCTTGCATTCAAAATGTTTGTTTTCTGAAACTAAATCATTGATTGCTCATACTTGTAGTCACAGCGCCTGTAACTTGACCACCAGCCTCAGCGGGTGCGACATAATGCCTGCCTCCAGGAGTCCAATATACCACCCTCGTATATCAATCAATAATCATGGTGGGATGCAATTAGTAACTTGGACGGGTTGTGAGAGTCACGTGACAGATGAATCGAGCAGAGAGGCGGCACACTCATTGGGGTGATTCACAGCCCAACAGTTTGTCCCCCGCTCAGCCTGAATCCATGCCGTCTATCTTCTTTATATGAAGCATTCAAGGCTGGAAATATGCATCTGTCAAATGTCCCCCATTACTCCGGCTGCCTGTCACACCTGGGGCAGCTCACAACCAACCAGAAAAAAAAGACGGAGTGTAGCTGTCAGTGGAGAACCCTCAGCGGACTGAAAAAGGCACCAGCTTCCCCCATTTCTCTGACTCTAATTTCCTGAAAATGTGGATATTTTTCTGGGTCTCTGGCTGAGTGCTGGGTTAATGACAGAAGCTGTGTCAGGCAAGGAGCTGAGGCATCTCTAGATAACATCAACACATTGTTATATATATGTTAAACCAGATGCCCATTATATACTGCACTACCCCACAACAGTATTACGTCTCTTGGCTGGTGACTACGTAACTAAAATTGAAGAATTGTGTGATTAATTTTGCTAAAGTTGTATGCCTTCTAAAAAGCCCATACTAATGATTCCTTCTCAGTACTGTGTGGGTTACAGTGCCCACCAAATGGCACCAATGCTACAAAACTGCTACACCGTGGCTCTGTGGTTGTGGACAGTATGGTTCAAATGAACAAGTTTCAGTGCGGGTCCTTACAATTAAAGTGCAGCTGATGCTTCAATTTCTGCTCCTAATGTTCCCACTGCATCATGTCTGGATGTTCTCTTACCTCAACAACCAATGTCTTTTCACATTACAAAGCTATTTCTCTCATTTCTCTCCACAGTCCAAGCGCGAGCTGCAAACTGTGTCATGAATGAAATATAAGCACACCGCTGTATTACTTATGAGACCTAACGCAACTTTGCTCTGAGCTATTTTCAGATTTCATTTAAATTCATCAGTCTGATGAATATTCTTATACCACAGAACCAGGCGATAGGGCATCAGTCCGTGAGAAAATATTAGCTAAAGATGAACTTCAGAGATTACTTATCAGCAAAGACCACCTTTCAACTAATGTCTACATCAATCATTATAGTAAAAGCCTTCTTGCAAAGCTCCTGCAAGTAATTCCAAGGCAGTGCAAACAGCAACCAAGCCCTCCACAAGACATGATTTAAGTGACACTAATGTGCTTCACTGTTGAATTTCAGATGCAACATTGCATTGTGCTATTGTTAATTTAAACTTCAAAGGCTGAACATTGCTCATGGGCAATCTTAAACACATTTATACATCTCCTAAATGACAGGGACAAGAAGAAATTGCTCTTCTGTCATTTATGCAAATTCACATATTCATTTTAAAAGAAACTCTTTTCCAAATGCTATAAATATCAATGAATAGCAATTACTATATAACCTACACTATGACCTAACCTTTTTTCTGTATCATGCAGCAATGGACTGAACCTAATTATCCTCTTTCTACAGCACATTAAGAGTTAATGCACATACACACAGATTTACAATTTCTGTCAATTAGTCAGGAGCAGAAGATCTATTCAAACATACATCCACACATTCAGACACACAGAAGGTCTGTGGATGAGAGCAACCGTCCTTTATCCTTTATTCTTGCACCAAACAGACAGACTCTCCAGCAGGATTTCTTTGCTGTAAATGAAGTCCCAACTGAGAACGCTCAATAATTGTACCAAAGAGACAGTCTCTCACATCAGCTTCTCTCTAGCCTGAGCTTAGTTCTGGGAGGATGCCAGCTCCAGATCAATAAAGTTCACTCGTCACCTGCTGATCTGTGAACGAACACCTGAGCTCATTCTCCCGCAACTCTTAACTCACTTCCTACCACCAGCTTTGATCAGCGAAAGCCCATTTGCCTGTCTGCCTTGTTCTGCTACTGTATGCATCTCTTTCCCTCTGCATCTTTCCCTATATCTGTTTCTGTATAATGTCGTTGGGATTTTATCCTAACAGTCCTACACTCCTCTCAGTGACACTCTTATGATTGAAGCCGGATTCCTAAAGTTGTCATTGTCACAGCTTACCAGCGATGAAAGTTCTTATGAAACCATATTTGAGTGCTTCACTAAAGATATTAACAACTTAGCTCCCACTGTCCCTTAACACAATCAGATCTCCACTACAATTTTTTCACAACAAAACAGAGCAAGGAGAAACTAGAAATGTAGAGAAATCAATTTAAGCACAAAGGAGAGTGAGCAAAAGGTTTTCTGTTTTAATATTTATAACCCATCAGTTAATAAATCACGAAAAAAACGGTCTTACCTGGGCTCTTGGTGTCTGCTGCTGTATGTAACAGATCCTATCTCTGCCTATGGGACAGAGTCAGAGAGAAAGAGAAAGAGGGGAAGAAGGCAAGGAGAGAGAGGAGGGGCGAGGAGAGGGACCACGAGCGCAGATAAAGAGAGAGAGAAAAATCAGAGAGAAGGCGAGAAAGTGTCTGTGGACAATGAGAGAGAAACACAGAGAGGAGAGAGCAGTGACAGTGGTGCTCTCACACAGCGCTGCATTACACTGAAGGAGATGTGCTGGCTGTGGGAGGTGGTACTTCTCAGTCAAATGACATCTGCCTCTCTCTTAAAAACCATTGGCTAAGAGGGATGATTTCCTAATAAGCCATTCCCGCTGTCTCCAAGAGAACACACCCCCTCTTTCTGTCCCACTTCACATGCATACGCAGATGTGTGCACAGGCGCGCACACACGCACACGCACATACACACACACACACACAGATATTCTTTTACCGTACAGCCTACAAAGATTGTCTTTGCCACCCCTTTTGTCTTCTCTCTCCTCTTCTTATCCTCTCCCCCAGCACTTTCACTTCTCTTTATTCTCCAAGGTCCTTTCCTGTATGTGCATTGTCATTTTTCACAATTTTTGCAGGAAGAGTTTTTATCTTGCAATTCAAAATTGTTTCGGCTTTCAATTGTAATATCCTTTTCAAAAACGGAAAAACAATGGTTGGCTTTTTATCGTCTATTTAATATATAGACGTATCCTTTAAAAGTATGTCATTTTTCAGCTATTATAGACAGAATCATTCTTGGTCTATAAAGGACCATGATTGCACTAAACAATCACTTTTTAAATGAAAGTACTCATTGCTTCCAATTCCCTACAGCAGATGCATAGGTGGCAGCGATGTGTAAGAGTTTCACATCTTGCTAGTTTGAGTGTTTATTAGGTTTGGACCAGATTACACATCTTGACAAAGTAAAGGTGATTTTGATTTAAGCAATTAACCTATTAAGGTTAATTGGTTACATCCAGCAAATAACTACTTTTTTCATTTCATGTCTTAGTATTTAAAATGTGTGGGAGGTAAAAAAAATAATGGAATGCTGGATATCAGTGCAATTAAAGTTCAAGTAGTGCCATTGAATAAAATGAGTGTGATTATACAGTAGCTGTTATCGCCTTCTCACAAAGCAATTGTTATTGGAAAAATGATTTAAAGCTATAGTGCGTAGTTTCTGCCACGCCCACGAGGAATTCTAAGTAATGACAACAAAACTGTCGGCGCATCCACATGATAAAAGCCTTCCGTGATCGTGCACCGCCTTGAGGTAGGTGTTTTATACTACACTCAGGGCATGAAATTAACACCCGCCCACCCGCCAAATGCGGGTGAATTTTGCAATTGTCGGGTAACACTGTCAATCTACCTGCCACTTTGGCGGATAGCCAATGAGTATTGAGTGATTCAGATGCAGAACTATCGGTAAGCAGGTGCTGCGTTCATGCCACCTCGGAATAACAGGCACCGCTCCCCTGGTTACGTTGTTTTTCCGACTGGCAGCGTTCACATGGTCGGGATGCGAGTTCTTCTTCTTCTGTTATATTGGCGTTTGGCATAACAACTTTTTGCATGACTGCCACCAACGGTTGGCCGTAGCCTAGAGCATCAGGTGTGTGAAAACATGGAGGCCACAATAACAGAAGATTCTCTGCTGTCTTATGCGAGTATCCAAACAGCACATCGCCAGGTGTTTTTTTGGTGTTATCTGCTGGACAACGAACGGGAAAAGACACGGATAATGTGTTGTTTTTTTATACATAGGCCTATTTATGAATAATTTTAAACATATTATGTCTGTGTATGTTTCTTGGCAGAGGCATTTGTTCAGTGAACCAAAGTTGCCTCCATCAAACGTCAGTTGTCAACAACGCGTCACCAACTGGGGAACTCGGTTAGCAAAATCTAGCCCGAGTTTCCCACCTCTGATTCCCACAGGACGTTACGTGAATGGTGACGTTTTCACTCGGAAAAACGTTTTCCCGATGTCCATGAACGCACGGAGGGTACGCTGTTGCTTACGGGCCTGGTCCAATCAGGGACCCACATCACTGGAAGAATTTGATTGACAGCCGGGGCTCCCTATCGCGCAGCCACTGACCAACATGTATACATTGTAACATCAATGTACGCTGTAACGATTTTTCACTCTTAAGTCTCTGAAAGTTGCTGCTGTTTCATCTTGTCAGCTGTCTGCAGCGGGCGGGCCTGTCGCTCTGTTTCCCCCGTGACTGACGCGCACACACACACAAACACACACAATCACACACGGTGGATGCAGGAAAAAACACAGATGAGACCTAAAGGATGACCTAAATTGAGGACAGCTACTTTATTGTAAGTGCAATGTTAAGTTAAAGTCCAATATGAAACCGTATGAATGGGAGTCCCAGGCCCAGGATAGGAAATTAACTAACAATGTAAAGATCAACAAGCCACTGACAGATATGTTCATATTTGATTCATTCAATAAATTATTATTTTGTGTCTTAAATCCACCACCCGTTTTCATATTATATCAACATCATCATCCTGAGCCTTTTTGGTAAGGTTCCTAGAAAATCTCAGCCCAGAGTAATTAATTAATAGTAATAATTATTATTCTCCCCAAAACAAGTTTCCTTTTAATTTTTTTATTTTTAAGAACTATACAAAAAAAGTTGCAACTTTTTTGCAACAACTCATGTGTTATGGTCCACATTCACCAGTGTTTTTGTTGTTGTTGTGGTGCGCGTAGGCTACTCCTGATTTTGTCAGTCCTCTCATCTCTTATATGCAGTGGCGTAACACCGGACCCCTATGCAGGATTATCAAGGCTGGTCCCCTACTACAGCACGTGATGACGGCGCAATGTCCACGAGTAGGCTACCATGAATAGGACAGGATAGGATCATAGAGACACAGCAAGTCCTGTTTTTCACCTTTATGAGGCAAAAAAAAAAAAACTGGCTGGTAAAAAGTCACTTTGGCAGGTGGAAAGTCACTTTGGCAGGTGGATTTAAAAATCCACCTGCCAAAGTGGCTGGTGGTCAAAAAAAGTTTACTTTATGCCCTGACTACACTTATATCTATAACCATAACTGTCCTCTTCTAATCTTCTTCTTTGTCTTCTCTCTTTCAAAATAGAAAATATATGTTTCTCTTTGTATTAGCAGGCGATGGGCAGCTGCAAGATAAGTTAAATGCCATTTAGCCATAAGAGTCAACTATAAAGACATCAAACATCAGCACTCCGAGGGGATCAATCTATTGGTTTCCAAATTGCAGGTGCATCGGTCTCAAAAACCACTGCATAATTCAATGTGTGAAATAGACTCAAATTATAACACCATACACCAACCATGTAGGAATAAACACTCTGGTTACAAGTCAAAGCTCAACAACAGGGATGTTAGGCACTTAACAGCATACTTACCACATATTTACAGCCTTAAAATGACCACACAACTGACAACCCTGGTCTAAGAAGCATCCCAAAGCAATGGAAAAAGTAAAGTGGTCTGAAGAGTCACCCCTTCTGTATTTTCTACATCTGCATGGCTTTCGCTATTATAAAGTCAAAGAATGTGTGCAACCCACAAGGTCTGCTGCCAACTGTTAAACATAGTTGGGGATCTGTAATGTTGTGGGCAGCCACAGTAATTACATGGTCTGTACTGTTGTATAACAACGAAGCAATAAGAGACCACTGTATGGTGCAAACACTATTAAGTTAAGGTGTAGTTAATGACGATGATAGAAATAGAAAGTACTTTGTCTACATACATTTGCATGCAAAAAGGCAGAAATGTGTATTTGGTTTGCATGTGCAAAATCTGGTATCACTAGATCATCACCGAACAAATTCAGGACTGGTTTCACGAACATCAAGACAAAGTTCAACTTGACAATCAACACATCTAAACATTGCTGGACATTTTCTGGCACACAAAATGCAAAGTTCTACGCTACTGTTATTAGAGTGCTGGAGTAAGTTGGGGCTGAAATGCTATCTGGGCAGCAGTAGTATTACACAAGCCTTTGCAAATGAGCTGTGAAGCAGGCACATTGGGCAAGGGCTTATTGAACAGGAATAGCTTAAATACAATTGTCAGATGTTATTGGATATATGTCGCCTCAAGTAGAGTACGTCATGTGTGAGTGAAACAGCTTCATTTTTTAAATCTCAAGTCTTACTGTAGTATTTATTTAGTTTTCATAAAACCTGCTTAAATCAAAACCTGCTACTCCATGGGTCCACTTCTAACACCAAGGTCTATGACACTACTGCTAAAGACAAACCTTTGGTTCTTGGGATTCTCATTATTTGTCTTGTTCCCCACACAGTCGCAGGTTTTTTTTCATCTCAGAGGATGTAATTCGTAAAAACAAGACCATGCAATGTGATCATTGCTCCCACCTTTCAATGCAGAAAATAAGTGTTGACACTTCAAAATGAACAACAATCAATTTTTAACTGGAGGTTCATTCCTAATACTTAAATAACTAAATCCCATAAGGCCACGAAAAAAGCTCATTTGTGTTTTATGATATGCCATACCTATCGTTAATATATGGTTAAATATATGTTAATACAACTAGTTGGTTAATTGTTTGAATACATGCCCACTGCTATTGTTTCTCTAATGATGGGCAAGTATAGGCTTCTATTTGACCACATCTTACAGTACATCCAGATATTGTATTAATCATCCTTAAAGCCCCTACACACCATCCATACAGGTGTATAACTTAAAGGACAGTTCAGCCCAAAATCTAAAAGAACATCATCTTACCTGTAGTGCTATTCATCAGTCTAGATTGTTTGTGTGTGAGTTGCCCAGTGTTGGAAATATCAGCCGTGGATATGTCTGCTTTCTGTCCACTGTAATGGAACTACATTGCACTTGGCTTGTGCATTTGAAAAAATCAGCAGCAATGTCTATTTCCAGAAATCCTGACCCGGTGACTCAAGATAATCCACAGACAGTTGTGAGCCATTTCATGTAGGAGCTATTTTCTTTAAACCATTTCTTTAGATATCTCCAACACTGGGCAACTCACACTAAAACAATCTAGACTGATAAATAGCACTCAAGGTAAGAGTGGTGACGTGTCCCTTAAGTTGCCTGATTAGACCTCTTCAAGACTGCAGGCAGGCTCAAAGTGGGGTTGATTGAAAAAAGGAATTTTAAAAATGAAAAACAAAATTTGACAATGCCAGGTGAAGATCTTTGTTAGAACGATATGTTGCTCTGTTAAATTTAATTTAATGGGACTTCCGGCTGGTGGATGTTGTTGATGTGCAGTGGAGCCATGGTGAAGCCAAATTAAGCCAAAAACACTGAAAAACAAACTACAACTGAAGAAACAAGTGATGAGACGAAAGCTAACTTGCTAGCAGCTAGCAACGTTCAGGATACCGCGACGGATGAGGCGCCGACAATGATGGATGTCATGGCTGCAATCAATTGGCTGAATGTCGACTCTAAGTTTGAGTCACTCAATGCATCCATCGCTGGTCTGAAACTGTCCCTGGACGCCGTGGAGCAAAGAGTTATCTCAAACGAAGGAGGTCTGAACGAACGTGAGACCCGAATAAAAAAACTGGAGGATCAGTGTTCAAGATGGGCAGAGGAGGCTAGGTTGCTCAGCAAGAGAGTGGAAGACCTGGTGTCTAGATCTAGATGGCAAAATGTTCGGATTATAGGTGTTAAAGGACGTATGGAAAAATGCAACCCTACAGACTTTGTTTCGAAACTTATTCCAACACTTCTAGGAGTGGATCGTGCACACAGGGTCCGTGTCAGGGCCGTGGCAACAGACGGCCCTCCTCGTCAACTTATTGCAAGGATTCATCACGACTCAGTAAAGGAACAAATACTGAGGCTTGCTTCACAGAAGTTCCCTTTACAACATTAGGGATCACGCATCTTTATTTTCCCGGACCTGGGCCCAGCCGTAATGAAACAGCGCCAGCGATTCGTCAACATCAGGACCAGATGCAAGGCGGCGGAGGAGAGATGCGGGTTCCGGCATCCAGCGACATTTGTTGTCTCGGTAGGAGCGGACAAGCGCACAATCAACAACTCGAAAGATGCTGAGAAGTTCCTGGATAACAAAAACGTGCCGCGCTAGTCTAGGGAACCATGGTTCGAGAAAATGAGGACAACTTTCTTTAGCTTCTCACACTCTACAGCAGCGGTTCTCAAAGTGTGGGGCGCGCCCCACTGGTGGGGAATAGAGACGTGACAGGTGGGGCGCGCCAAACTGGAGTAAATTTCCTTTTTATGCCTTTATATCTTTATCCAGAAATCCCAACTGTCCAGGAAGTTCCGGAAGTCTCCCGCATATTGATAGCGGCTCCTTGACGCCCGCAAATGAGATCAAATCTCCCGGAATCAGGAGCAAGACCTCCACTAGACTAGAGAGTGTCTGTGTGTGTGTGTGTGTGTGTGTGTGTGTGTGTGTGTGTGTGTGTGTGTGTGTGTCAGGGTACCCGCGGGGTCTTAAAAGCATTGAAAAAGTCTTACATTTGATCGTCTCGAATTAAGGCCTTAAAAGCCTTGAATTTGGTATACAAAGTCTTGGATTTTGTTACAAAGGTCTTATATTGTTTGCCTTCCCTAGGGTTAGGTTCATACTGTAACAAAATAGCGGTTAAACTGATCGGAGGATGTGATGAATGTGTCGGTGTGTCGAACCTGGCTGGCCACTCGGCGCCTTCAGACAAAGCTCAAGATAACAGGCTAACGGATTATTAGCTAGTCAAACACCGAGCGGCTCCATTAATCTGCTCGGTGCTTCTTATAACAAACGGAGCGAGCAGATGCCGGACTCTAACATCTGTTGATCCGTGCAGGACTTCACTGTGAGCGGACTGTTTAGAGACGATGTGACCGGCAGGTAACATTAAAGGTTCGCTGCTACTGTAGCAGAGCTGCATGTAAACCAGGGCTCTCAAGTGTCACACATTGAGCGTGACTGTCACGCATTCCCGCCACACATTGTATTTCTCACGCGGAAAAACTATTTATAACATATTTAATATTCTGCAGCGCCCAGAAGTTTTCTGGTGCGCCGCTCTCACTATGGAACTGACAGGAATCAAGCGTGGCTCCCCTCGAGCTCTTAGTCAAGCCTGCCACTTATCAGCCAATCAAAAAAATAGAAAGGGGCTATACATATACAATAGCCAATCAGAAAATAGTACTATTGTATCTGGGTAAGATTTAACGCAACAACCAATGAGAAAAAAAGCATAGAGCAGCATACAGACACTTCCCTTAACGTTCCCAAACAGGGCTCTGTGTCTGTCAGAAGGTCTGAGATCTACCGTATCAGCACAGCAATCACGTAATGCACAGCAGACTATGGTGCAGGTAGATTATTTTATAGGTTTTTTAGGTACTTTATTTATCTCAAAATATCACGACTGATCTCCAAATCTCAGAGAACACAGATATATTTTGAATGTGCACAAAGTTTTGAACATTAGCAGAAATCTTGCTCAAAACACATCTGAAATATTACAGTCCAGGGGTTTATTAATTCATTAAAATGAATGAATTTATCATTGAGGTGAATAATTGTCATATGCACATTTAAGGAGGTTACTTCCTCAACAAAAGTTGTCACAGCCTGTCCTTAAAACTTAAGAGCTCTGAGTAAATGCTGTACTGAGCTGTGTGTTTTCAGTGTTAAACACAGCTGCAGCTATTCATGCACGACTGTTGTTGGTGATCTCCAGAGGTGGAAGACTTACTCACATCATGTATTTCAGTAAAAGTAGAAAAAAACAGTGTTGTAGAGTTACAAATTACTTGTCAGTTAAAAGTCCTGCATTCAACATTGTCCTTAAGTTAAATATACTGTACTTAAAGTACCAAAAGTAAAAGTGCTCATTTGCAGTGTAATATATCTTATTTTATTGGATTATATTATATTATTATGCCACATCATATCTCTGTGAGATGGGCTTTTCAGCTGTTGCTTCACTGAAAACAAAGTACAGATCTCAGCTGAACATTGAGCATGACTTGAGAGTGGCAGTATCAAGCCTGACACCCCAGTTTGAGAAATTGTCCAATGCAAAACAGGCTCATTGCAGCCACTAATGCAGGGATAAATAGACCTCACTTGCCAAATGGATTTCTCTTCTTTTCTTTTTTTAACAGATTGCAAAGTGGCACTTTTATTTATTTTCTATTTTTGAACTTGATACAAATTTTAACACAGCTGTAATTTTATTTTCTTTATTTTTGAACTCGCTGTTATTGGATGTAGATTGTTAGTTTGTATTTAGATACAACTTGTTACTATACTGATACTAGTTGTTCAATAAATTGGAACAGTTTAAGCTTGTTGCGTATTTCATTAGCATTGTGTTGGGCCGATGGGGGCAGGTGGGGCTTGAAAATTCCTCCTTGTCCAAAGTGGGGAATGACTGAAAAAGTTTGAGAACCACTGCTCTACAGGATAGGAGGAAGCGGACTATGACGGTATGTTACAAGCTTGGAAGGAACTTTGGACTTGGAGGTGTTGGTTCTCAGAGGGGAATGAGTGAAGGGAGGTAGAGGGCCCCAGAGGACAACACAGGTTATCAACTGTTAAGTTTAAATGCAGCTGTTTACATATTTTTACAATTTTACATTATGGCGGACTGTTTACATACATCTTTGGACAATTTTAGGCTGTTATATAAGCACCGGGATATATCATGCCATTGAGTATGGGTGATGTCACAAAGATAGTGAACTGGAATGTGCGAGGATTAAATCACCCAGTTAAAAGAGGAAAAATGATGGCAAATTTAAAAAGCTTGAAAGCTGATGTTATATTTCTCCATGAGACACACATCAGGAATACAGCTAAAAACAAACTAAGCATGGGATGGGGATCACAAATATATCAGTCAAACGTTGGCACCAGAGCCAGAGGGGTAGCCAATATTATTAAGAAGAATGTGCTGTTTGATCATGGGTGTACAGTCAGGGATCCAGATGGCAGGTTTTTAATTGCATCAGGGACATTCAATTGTGTTCCCGTCACACTGATAGAAGGTATATGGTCCAAACTTTGACGACCCTGCATTTTTCCAAACGATTTTGAGTAGAATTCCAGAGGTTGGTGACACAAACATCATTATGAGAAGGGATTTTAATTGTATTCTTGACACTTTAATGGATAAACAAACTAGCAAATCTAGTGATCGGATAAAATCCCCCTCCAGTTCATAAATCCTATTCAAGGATTGATTTCATGCTGTTGGACTCTAAACTGATCTCCAGTGTTGTGACTACACAATACCATAATATCTTGATAAGTGATCATGCTCCCGTGTCACTTGACATTAGATTTAAAATTTATAGAGGTGAACGCACCTGGAAATTTGATAACACAATTTTGAAAGAGAAAAGTTTTCTGGATTATATGTCCATCAGGCTGCCAGACATAATTGCCATCAATGACACTGGGGATGTGGATGATTCAGTACTGTGGGAATCAATCAAAGCAGTGCTTAGAGGGAGCATTATATCCTATGTAGCAAGCAGGAGAAAACAAGCAGAAAAGAGGTTAGTGGAGTTAAATTAATCTGTATCTCAACTAGAGCATTCTTACAAAGCCTCGGCAGATCCAGATTGAAATCTATAGTCTCCCATAGAGATGAGTACAATACAATTTAATCTGCTCAGGTTTGTAAGCAGATGAACAGAATTAAACAGATGCAATTTGAAATAGGAGAAAAAACTCAGAAGTTGTTGGCATGGCAGTTGAGAAAGGCCCAAGCCTCTTGGGCCATAATGAGAATAAAATCAGACTGTTAATGGGACTGTTCTTACTGACCTTAAGGAAATAAACGCACATTTTATGGCGTTCTATTCAGAACTGTACAAGTCAAACTGTAATTATGACACAGACGTAATTAGGTAATTTCTCTCAGAGCTGAAACCTCCCTCATCTTAGCGGTGAAGCATTGGCGAAGTTAGACAAGGACATCTCTATTGAAGAGATAGTAGAAGCAATTACGGAATTCCCAAATAACAAGGCACCTGGCCCTGACGGACCCGTACACTATAGAGTTCTATAAGTGCTTCTCTAAGAAGCTGTCTCCACTACTGTTGCGGATGTTTAAACATGCAACATCTAATAGTCAACTGCCTCAAACGCTTTATAAGGCAAACTTTTCTTTAATTTTGAAAAAGGGCTGCAACAAGCTAGATGCCTCTTCTTACAGACCTGTGTCATTACTCCCTAATGAAACAAAGTTGATAAGCAATATTCTGGCCAACCGATTGAAAACTTATATCCACACAATTGTGCACCCTGATCAAACAGGTTTTATTCCCAACAGACACACTTCACTTCAACTATGGAAGTCCGATGCTGTGCCTTTTACTTGAGATGTGGCTAAGTCCTCTATCTGGAGAAGCTCAGATTCATGAATGTAGGGAGGAAGAGTGTGTTTGATAGGGCATCGGGACCGGTTTTGAAACATTTAAGGGATCTGAGGGAAGAAGCTGTGGGATGACGGGTAATATACACTCATAAAGGATTATTAGAAACACCTGTTCAATTTGTTTAATTATCTAATCAACCAATTACATGGCAGCTGCTTCAATGCATTTAGATGTGTGGTCCAGGTCTAGACAATCTCCTGAAATCCAAACTGAATGTCAGAATGGGAAAGAAAGGTCATCTAAGCCACTTTGAGCGTGGCATGGTTGTTGGTGCCAGACGGGCTGGTCTGAGTATTTCACAATCTACTCAGTTACTGGGATTTTCACGCACAACCATTTCTAGGGTTTACAAAGAATGGTCTGAAAAGGAAAAACATCCAGTATGCTGCAGTCCTGGGGGGCAAAAATGCCTGGTTGATGCCAGAGGTCAGAGGAGAATGGGCAGAGTTTTTCAAGCCTTTTTCAAAAACTTTGACTCAAATAACCACTCGTTACAACTGAGGTATGCAGCAAAGCATTTGTGAAGACACAACACACACAACCTTCAGGCGGATGGGCTACAACAGCAGAAGACCCCACCGAGTACCACTCATCTCCACTAAAAATTGAAAAATGAGGCTACAATTTGCACGAGCTCACCAAAATTGGACAGTTGAAGACTGTAAAAATGTTGCCTGGTCTGATGAGTCTCGATTTCTGTTGAGACATTCAGATGGTAGAGTCAGAATTTGGCGTAAACGGAATGAGAACATGGATCTGTCATGCCTTGTTACCACTGGGCAGGCTGGTGGTGGTGGTGTAGTGGTGTGGGGGATCCCTTTCGCCATTGATTCAACGAGGTGCTGGAAGCATTCTTTAGAAAAGTTGGCCCATATTGATAGGATAGGGTCAAACAGTATTAGTATGGTGTTCCTAATAATCCTTTAGGTGAGTGTATATTGATAATGTAATAGTAGCGGTTTCAAATGAAATTTTTGTTTTTTTCTCTCTCTTTTGACTCCTGGTTTGCTTTTTGGTCTCTTAACTAAGTCTTGATATTTGCTATGCTGCCTCACCATAATGTATTCAGAATCCGCCAAATAATTACAATTGTATGTTCTTGATTGCTGCTTTATTGATGTTATTGTATGAATAAGACAATGGAAAAACAATGTTGCTTGATTGGCCGAGAACAGTCTATACCCAGTGTTGATCTGCAATAAATATTTAAAATTGTTTTAATGAAAGGTATCAGTTTAGCGTGTGGATGTTTTGTCCGACTTGTGCCTTCGCTGTTGTTTTTTTTATACAGCACTTGATGGATGTGTGCGCTCTACACACTGCTGATTCCCAGCATAGCACCACTTGACATCTACCTGACTAGAGAAGAAAAACACCTGTTTGAGTGTGCAACTGTTACTTAAGAAGCCATCCAAATTAGACCTGATTGCTCATATGAATGAGAATGGTTTTTTGAGAATTTTCACTCTGATATTAGAGCCCCAAGTCATTGACAAAATGTTTTGCTTTTAGCTGCTGATTCAAGGAAATCCTTGGCACTAGTTCTTTCAGACTGTAGTGCATTATATCGTCCTTGAATGCCTTAAACACTGAATAGCTGTTTTACCTTTAACCTGAATGACAGTCTCTTTGGGATGCTTGATAATGCATTGCCCTCTGCACGTGCATGTACTAGTACGTGAGCCTTCCTCCTTAACTGTCCTTCACGTCTGTAAGATTTAGATCTAAGAATGTCCTGCAGTGAAACTTAGACAAATCTAAAATTATATAATCAACCCTTATCAGATTTTGACAGAAGAGTCATAGAAGACCTTGTTTCGGTTATTCACCAGCTTAGCTGTACTCCTTGTGACTGACAAAGTGATCCCCTTTAAGCAAAACGTCACAATGTATTTGTCATTAGTATAAATGACATATAGATGGGTTGAGGCCCCACCATTTTCCGTTCTGTATTAATTGTACAGTTGGAGTATCTCACTGTCGGGACACAAGCTTATCTGCTGGCTGTTTCATGTCCTCCAAAATTGCATTTTTGATGGACTCCTCTTGTTTGACCCATACTTTTCTCTCTGACCCATTGTGGGGTAATTGGCTGAGCTAGTGGTAACCCCCTTGAGTTCCTGTCCTTCTGCCTTGACATCCCTCTGCCACCCCATACTTTTATCCAAAGAGAAATATAACCTAAGATAATTGGAATTTTTCTCTTTCTTCAGTATCCGTCAACTTGCCTTATTTGCTCTTCAGAAACAGGAAACTTTCCTTTTGACAAGAACCACAGAACAGCTGACTCTTCACGCAGTAATGGTTTATACAGCATCTGCACAGCATCTTACAAAATGATGAGACAACGCTAATTAATCTAATACTTATTATTTCCTAAAAGAGCAAGTTTGCTAATTGATGAAGTGGAAAGAATATTCAGACAAAGCTCTCGTCCTCAAGCAGTGAATAAAAAAAACGAAGCTGACTTGCGGTGTTTGTTCTCCCTCCTTTGTTATCACAAAGAATTTCATTTTGAGATTCGCACGCGACAAGGCTGTAATACTTTGTAGTGCAAGAGCAAGACATGCCTTTCTTGAGGTTTCCCCCCTCACAAAAGGGCACATGGAGAGAACTCCCATAGTATTCTCCCTAGCTACACATATTGGAAAACATTCTCTGAATAGTCACACACTGAAAAGCCACAGACCGAATCGAAATCTAGGGATGGCATTAATCCTGACAGTAAATTCAAATCACACGACACTGCTAGGGCTGATAGCTGACTCTCTGCACCTCAGCCTCTGGATGCTCTTTTCTATCCATAGAATCACACAGAGTACTATGGCTGGCTGCCTGCCGTTTGCCATCTGATTATGCGTTTTATTTAAAGCAGTTCTTTCCAAGTACCAATCAGGCTTTCCATCAGGTTGCCTGTCTGTTTGCCTTTGAATCATTTAACCTCATATGTTAGTGTCGGCCAGAGACAAGCTCCTGTAGCCATATCTTAAAATGGTTGTGGTAAAATTCACTTATCATATTACGTACTATTGGAATTCAGTGCTATCAGCTTCTTCATGCAATGGAATGTCACAATAATTACACCCCAGCTATAGGAGATAGCTTATCATCTACTCTTAAAATGGAACATATCACTGACCCTCTGATATTTACTGCATTAATTAAGCTCAAACAAAGCAGCATGTAGGGCTGGGCGATATGGCCTAAAAATAAAATTCCCAATTTAAAAAAAAATAAAAAATCTGATTTAAGATTTAAATCGATTTTTTTATCCCCCTACTTAAAATCAATCTGCAGATGACAAAGAAATTGTTCAAAACAAGTTTTAACTTTATTTAGTTTTGACTCATACACACACGCACACCCACATATTCAACAACAACAAAACGGATGCGTGAGATGAAGCTGTTTTCACACATACAGGTAATTCACTTCTCGTTCCTCGCTAAAAGTTCAAATCATTTTAACGTTATTGCGCAACCTTGCCCCTATTTTCACCTGTTGCTGAGTAACGTACATTAACATCCCATGGTCTCTTGGATGTAGCATACCTGTAGCAAGCTCCTTCGTAGTAACTAGCAGTAAAAACAAACGTTGAAGAGGAGCTCCGTGCTACAGAGCGGCGATAGTTAGTTGTTTAAGCCGCTACAGACCTCCGTCACAGCTCGGTCGTATCAGCAGCATTTAGTAGATGTGTTGAGCCACAACAGAGTTCCTCAACACCGCCTCTGGTGCCCCGCATGGTGCTCCTTCAGGTCAGCGGTAGATGGTGGTTCAGTTATCCGAGAATAGGTGACTCTCAGCCGGGGACAGAACACCGCGAGCTGCCGGTCATTTCGGCGGAGATTATGGATAAGTAAGTAATGAAACATATATATATACTGTATATACACATATATATATATATATATATATATATATATATATATATACAGTACAGGCCAAAGGTTTGGACACACCTTCTCATTCAATGCGTTTCCTTTTTATTTTCATGACTATTTACATTGTAGATTCTCACAAAGGCATCAAAACTATGAATGAACACATGGAATTATGTACTTAAAAAAGTGCAAAATAACTGAAAACATGATTCTTCAAAGTAGCCACCTTTTGCTTTTTTATTAATAAAGAAAAAAATTCCACTAATTAACCCTGACTAAGGACACCTGTGAAGTGAAAACCACTTCAGGTGACTACCTCATGAAGCTCATTGAGAGAACACCAAGGGTTTGCAGAGTTATCAAAAAAAGCAAAGGGTGGCTACTTTGAAGAATCTAAAATATAAGACATTTTTTCAGTTATTTCACACTTTTTTGTTAAGTACATAATTCCATATGTGTTCATTCATAGTTTTGATGCCTTGAGAATCTACAATGTAAATAGTCATACATATACAAAACACGATGGACTCTTCAAAAAAGTTAATTATCTTCACTCGAGCTTCTGCGCGGGAAAGCCACCAGACGACACAATCTTCTGAACATAGCCATACTGAGAAATACAGAGAGTCGTGTGAAGCTGATAGTCTTTATTAGCTTTGTAGCAACTCACTTGGCAATGGCTTGAATTTAACGGATGTTCAATAATATGAAAAAGTTACGCACTAAAGCTTTAATGCTGCTTCACCATTTATACATTTTCCACAGGTGTGATTAACTTAGTGAAAAATTAAAAACATGGCTCAGAAAAAAAATAATAATAATGATGGATGGTGGCATTGATGATAGAGGATCGATATTTCATTCATTTGTAGTATTTTGCTTTTTGTTGGAAGTAAGTGGCCATTGTGTTAATAAACTGCTGTTTCCAAGGTCAAGAATTAATCTCCAAGCCCAACAAAGTATATGGATGTATGGGAATATTATTATTGTTGATATTAATGTGTTTGTTTTCATAATGCTGCTATGCGTTTGAAACAAACTTTGTATGAAAAGGAAATGTTGACATGATTGATGGGGTTATAGGGCATTCTTTATTGTTCTTTTGAACTGTAATGGGATGTGGCCGGTTAGTGAGGTCTGCAACACGTGTGCTGTCATTGTGGTGTGCTTTTTCTATGCCTGAGCAAGACCACCAACGTGGTTAGACAGCAAATAGTTTGAGATTTTGGGCGCACTGATGTTGGGGATGAACTGACAGTGGATAAACTGCACCTTGCTGGATGATGCGCTACATTTTGTCTTGAATTAGACAGCCATGGTGAAGATGATGATTGATTCTTTTATAGCTATATCAAAATTATGCTAGCCTGGAGAGGTCAAACTTCTTCACTGGTCATGCAAAGAACACACTAAAGCTGCTTATATTTTTTGAGGTGATGTTCCCTACTAAAGTACTGCACTTAAGAACACATTTGAGATACATGTGCTTTACTTGAGTCTTTCATGCCACTTTCTACTTCTACTACATTTATTTGGCAGCTTTAGTTACTAGATTACTTTCCAGATAAACTATGACATTGTTATTATAGTCCTTATTGCTTTTGTGTTACTTGCATGGATCAACTTCTTCTGTTTACTTATATCATGTGACATTTTTGTCTTCATTTGTATTTTTATTAGGGCTGGTTTGCCACGGTGGAGTGAAGCGCATCTCCAGGTCTGATTTACGAGGAGACCTGCGTAGTGAAGGGATTCCTGGAGAACGTGATCTGTGATGCCGTCAGCCCTAATTGTTATTTTTTATTTTTCTGTGATTCTTTTATCTGCTTATTTGCAAAGAACTCTGTTTGCTGAAGTGTATGAATTGTGCTACATGAATAAACTTGACTTTTAAAGCTTTATAGAATATTTAGCTGTTCTCATATTTTTACAATTGGTCTGCATAAATGGGTCTTTCATGCTGAAACCATTATTTACATGCAGGTAATCATACCTAAACTAGTGGACTTTTGTGCCCGGTGTAGCCAGTTTAATTTATTATAGTGAGCTCATCCGCTCGTTACGCGTGCAATGTAGCCAGCCCGTATAATAAATTGAACTTTTAAGGTGAGGACCGAGAAGCGAATTGCCTGTATGTGTGAAAACAGCTTTATCTTGAGCATTGTTTTTTTTTGGAATATATAGCATAATGTTGTCATTCTTTCAGGGGGGGCGGGCAGCGTGCTTTGCTAAGAATGTTACTCACCCTTGTAGAACTGTGCTTCAGGGGTTTTGAAAAGACTCCTGTCCTGTGAAGAGACAAGCAGTGGGATATGGATCATTAAAATTACCAAATGAAAAGGTAGCTAGCAGAGAAGGCTGAGGCTCAGTGTGTTTAGCTCATGGATGTATTAACAGTTTAGCTACCGTTTTCAGGGAAGCTAGAATTCTGCACACTCCACTCTAGCTAGTAGAGACGGTCCAATACCATTTTTTTCTTCCTGATACCGATTCTGATACCTGAACTTGCGTATCGGCCGATACCAAGTACCGATCCGATACCAGTGTGTCATATATTTTATTATGTTTACTAACTGTATACTACTATCCCTGTATGGATGTGATATGATTTCTATCTTTGTTGTCGGTCTGGCTCAGGTTAAACTCTTTGTGAAACATGAACAAACACAAACAATGAATGCCACAGAACTTTCTTTTATTATCCAGTTTGACAGTCAGTTATAACGGAAAAAGAACAAAAATAAAATACTTTAAATTTTCTTTAGGACTTTATTATGTGGTATCGGATCAGTGCATAAACTCCAGTACTTCCCGATACCGATATCAGCGTTTTAAGCAGGATCGGAGCCGATACCGATACTGTTATCGGTATCGGAACATCTCTACTAGCTAGCTGCACAATCCAGTTGATTGAAGTCTGTATTTAGCTGCTTCAGTTTCAGAATCCTGGTGTAGACCTTTTTTTTGCAGACATTAAGACTTGTCATAGCAGGAAAAGCACAGGTGACAACAACTGTGCACTAGGGCTGGGCAATATGTCGATATTATATCGATATCGTGATACATATGAGACTAGAGATCATCTTAGATTTTGGATATAGTAATTATCGGGATATGACACACGTGTTGTCTTTTCCTTGTTTTAAAGGCTGCATTACAGTAAAGTGATTTCTGAACTTACCAGACTGTTCAAGCTGTTCTATTATTTGCCTTTTTCCCACTTAGACATTATGTCCACATTACTGATGATTATTTATCTAAAATCTAAGTGTGAAGATATTTTATAAAGCACCAATTGTCAACCCTAGAATATCGCCGCAATATCGATATCGAGGTATTTGGTCAAGAATATCATGATATCTGATTTTCTCCCTATCGCCCAGCCCTACTGTGAACAACAATTGCTCAGCTCCATCAAGTCTGACAGAGCCAGCATGCCCAATATCAGAGCCATCGTTAGTGTTATGTTATTAGTAACACCTGTGTTTTTACTACTATGACAAGTAAAAATGTCTCTTGTGAAAAGAAGGCCAACACTGGAAACCGAAACGGATTTAAGCCATCATTAAGGAAGACAGTAATAAACTTAACTTTAAGTGTGACTGAGAAGTCTCTTTCATAATTTATATATTTTTTTAGGTTAATCAATTATTTTCTGACTGAATTAGTATGTAATTTTTAATATGCATCCCCACTATATTCCTTGCCACACTTTAAAGAATTTTGAATTTAGTTTAAATGCAAATGCAATAATGTATCAATTGAATTATCAGGTCTAACTCCACAGCCTACCAGCAGTATCAATCATTTAGAGGGTGGAAGCCAAGGATGTAGCTGAGGAGGTCAGATCTCCAACAGGGTTTTCAAAACATCAACATAAATAGCATGCATTTTAATTTTTCTTTTCTTTTTTTTCCATGGGACTAATCCTAAAGGGTGTAATGAAAACAGTGCAGGCGAGAGACAGTGAGTAATTGCAGGCTTGGCAGTGTTATCCATTACAGCTGAGAGCACTGGAAGGAGGGTACGCTCACCAAGAAATGTTGTTCCTATTTACATTTAGACAAGCCTTTCTTTAATGTCAAACTCCCTCTCCTTCATGACAGGGTTAACAGTCTTTTAATCTGCGGTGGACGGGCAAAGTCTTGTGACTGATAAACCACCGTGTAGGACAGTTTACATGGCGACAGTGGTGTTTTGGTGAAAGTAAACACTTATCTAATGCAGGTTTTTCCTTACTAACTGGAAGTCATAGCTTCTCGTTGTTTTCACAAACAGCTTGCAGAGTCATACTGCTGTACTGTTGAGCGCAATCCATCATTATAAATGACCTGTTTTACATGTTTCCAGGTATGATTTATAAGGTCATCTATAATCATTGCAGTTGCAATCACATCAAAATGAAATCCATTCTGCCACATATGAAGGTAAACAAATCATTGCATAACTCCAGCAGTAGTTTTTTTTCCTCTCCATTATGCCTTAGTTATGACCCTTCACTGCCAGCTGAAACATGTCACAGTCCATTATAAAGTCCACTCTTACATTTCTTTTAATGTAATTTATAGTTTATATGTTGTTTAACAATCCAATCTGACAAACTCTCTTGAATGAAACATGAAGCAGCTTTTTTTTTATGAGCACATCTTGATTTAAGATACAACTAAGCCGAAGAACAGAAATGTTTTGTGTACAAAATATCCTCATGAACACAGCTCAGTAAGACACAATTTGTAAAAAGTATTTTAGAACTTTCTTTTTCTTTTTTTTCTTTTTTTTATTAAACAGTGTTATGGATGGCTTTTTAATTGCACAGTCTGGCTTTTAATGTATGTCAAAATGTGACAAAATAAAGTGCACAGTTTCAGTTAGTCAGCAGAGCGACTGGCTTGTTTGCTTTCCATCCAGTACAAGTGCATTCAGTGAAGCAAAGAGAAGAAGAAAAACAGAAATGAGACAAACAATGCCTTCACCAAGCATTAGGCATCGGTAACACAACTTTTAAGCCACTTTTCACTGATAAAACAGACCCTTAAATATTCAAAACGATCCATCAGCCACCAGCTTCTTACTTTAAAATAAATGCTCATAGAACAATTCTTTTTGACCTGTAAAGTTGGCTACTTATAAAACTTGAAAATATTTAATTCTTAAATTACTCACTTCTGGCTCTAAGCTAAAACTAAATTTGTGCCAGCTCTCTCTTTCTTTGTATCTTTTATTGCTCTTCTTGCTTTTATCTTTAGTCTCTTCTATTCCATTGCATTACTACCAGATGGCTTTTCCTCAATTCTCTACAAGCTTAATTGCAAACATGTACAGCAAAAAACTGGTCTATTCAAAAAACTCCTCCCATCTTGCCCTGAATAATGGAACCTCCTTGATCCATTATCCTGTTTTCTCACTCATAATCTACCAAAACCATTCAAGACTTCTGATACATGTATATGCAAAAAGTCATCAAGCTCAATTCCATTACTATCTGGAAATCTTCTCCCCAAACTGAACTATAAACTCCATGGTCAGAGCCGCAACCCTTAGGCCACCAGTGCACCACTTTCTTCTCATATATCAAAAAATATTGATTTATATATGGCTAAAGATGCTACAATTAATATATTCCACTATTATTCTGAATATGACAATATTCGGTAAATTTGATACAGGTCATGTAAACAGCATATTCTGTTTGGATATTCCGAATAAGGCCTTTTTCCGAATATAGCATTTTCCGATAAAGACATGTGGGATATTCCGGTACTATTCAGGTTTTAGAGGCATTCTTTGGACATGTATACAGCGTATTCGGAATATGCGTCTCAATCTGGGTTTTTACCGAAGTTTACGGCGTCTTGTCTGTTTACGGCTTATGGTCAGCTCTGTAAGTTGTTACGGTTGCTGTACACAAACCAACCAGCCGACAGTTTGTGAGGCTGCAGACCCGATAAGGAGAAACACACCCAGCCCCTTGGTAGCTATCCTGGGGGCCACAAGTGTCCTCTCCTCCGTCAATAAATTTGAAAGAAGAGCCATTCAATTTGGGATGGTGATATGTGATATGGTGACGTGTATGGAAAATGGATTCTGTGCCTTCATATAATTTGTGGCTGGGAGAATTGTCAAATACTTTACATCTGGAAAGATTGAGATTCTATAATGAAGATAGAGGAGACAAGTTTGATAAAACATGGGAGCCGATACTGAATTACCTTAAAAGTGTGAGCTCCTAGACATTGGTTATTGCATAAAACCTCACTGTGCAAATGAGTATGTGATTTTGTATATGTCAAATTCATTTATTTTTACTATTTTTAGATGTTTTTCTTTATAGTACCCATCCTTAGTATGACCATGGAATATTGTTGTAATTCAAGATGTGCTGTGTTCTGTTGGTTATGTATGTTATGTGTTCTTTGTTAGGTTTTTTTTTTCCCCTCTCTCTTCTTTCTTTATTCTTTTTCTTGAAAATGAAACATATTTGTAAAAAAAAAAAAAAAGAAGAAGGAGAAACACATCTACTTTTAAATATCATCAAAGAATTGGATATCAACAGGTTTCTGGATATGCGCACACAGCGCTACGCCGACCTTTTGAAGAAGCTGGTTGAAGGAATGAAAGAGGGACGCTGTGTTCACACGGTCCAACAAGTCCCCCACCGCTGGCAAACTTTGAAAACATCATATTTTGCGCGGCTACATGTAAATGGGAAGTGGAATATTTACTTTCATTAGCCATGTAAACAGCTCAGTCGGAATATCAGCTTTTTCGGAATAAGGGCAAAAAACGGAATATTATGTGCATTAAGTAAGTCATTGTTTTGTATTTTATTAATTTATTTTATTTATTTTATACATTTACACAGTTCGCTTGTGCTGTTTAAGGGACAGATGTTGATAACTGCAATTTGTTTTTAGGGATTCAGGGATATCTTCTTTTTTATTAAAAGCCATTTTCTGTGACTGTATGTAACGTCTAAGGCACAATGTCAGGTATGAAAGGTAGCTACATGTGAGAAGAGAGCTCTAATGGATACTTTCAACCCCCACTTCCACCTTTCCATAATGCCACACTTACACAGACTTCCACATTTATGTGCGCCTCCTGTTATGTGTCCTTGGGGATGCAAAATGCTGTCACTGTGCAATACGCAGAGCTCATTTGTATTTTAAGATTCCAGATCCAGATTGAGATCATACTAAACACTACAGCGTCCTTGCAGCAAGACCTTAGTGAAAAAACTTGTGCAGTTGGATATTAGTTGGATGTTGCTGTATTTCAACGCGTCAATGAGCTGTAATTTGTAAAACACAGACACCTATTTCCTGAGTGAACACAATTACAAATGTGTTAACAGGAAAAGTACTGTAGCCATCCAATTACTCAGATGTACCAGAAAATAACTTATTAAAGGTCCCATGACATGCTGCTTTTTGGATGCTTTTATATAGACCTTAGTGGTCCCCTAATACTGTATCTGAAGCCTCTTTCCTGAAATTCAGCCTTGGTGCAGAATTACAGCCACTGAGCCAGTCCCACAATGAGCTTTCCTTAGTATGTGCCATTTCTGTGTCTGTAGCTTTAAATGCTATTGACGAGGAGAAAGGGGGGGGGCAAGGTGGAGGGTGGGGGTGTGGCCTTGACCAACTGCCACTTTGCTCTTTGCAAGCCATGATGTCTCTCTCTCATGGGTGGGCCAAAAGCAGAGAAAGGAGAGGTAACCTTGCTCCTTATGACCTCATAAGGAGAAGATTCCAGATCGGCCCATCTGAGCTTTCATTTTCTCAAAGACAGAGCAGAATACCCAGGGCTCGGTTTATAGCTATCGCCATTTCTAGCCACTGGGGGACCATAGGCAGGCTGGGGGAACGCATATTAATGTTAAAAAACTCATAAAGTGAAATTGTCATTACATGGGACCTTTAAATAACTACTCCATCTTATTTGCATGGGTGCATTTAAATCCCAAATTCATACATTTTGTTCAGTGGAGGATTTGTATTTGTTTGGGAAACATAGGAGGCACAGGTATGAGGTGTGAGGTGCTTGGGGGCCATGGATGAGATGATTAAAAGGTTTCCATCTGAAAGAATCATGAGTTAAAGAATAAAAACATATAACCAACTCCACATACCGGTAGTCTTAGTATCTGTGGAGCATCGTTGAATATTTAATTCTAAATAAAAACCTATATAATGCTAAGTATCGATGCAAGTAACATAAGCTGAGACAATTGATCTACAGAGATGAAATTCACACTTTACAGCTGTACAAGAAACCATTAAAAGAGATAGGAATCTTTAACTAAGTAAACTGACTTGACACCAATAATACTGTGTTATAGTTTAATTAAAAGTTCTAAATTCTGTGCATGTTTTAAACGGTCCATGTTGAATTCTGTCTAATATTCTCTACAATGTCATGATTCTTTTCTATTGTTATATTAGCAAAAACTGTATTCGCATTTTGGAGGGGCTCAGCTAAAGAAAAAAAGAGGTTTAGAAGGCTTCAAAACGACAACAAAAACCAAAATACCGTCAAACAAAAAATAAAAAATGTTGTGGGAAATCAAATAAATAAAGAAGACTAGTCTTTATTCTGCAGCCCCGATGAACATGCTGCTGGATAGCTTTTATCGTTGTGCAGTGTTGCTGCAAAGCGCCTTCTGTGGCTGCTGAAAGCACCGTAGTTGTCAAAGAGGCTTGGTGTCCCACAGTGTAAGAGTGTGTTAGTGCTGGGAGAGAAAAAAATAAACAAAAATAAAGGCAGAATTGAAGCTAAAAGAAAAGCCTTACAATGAATGGAGCTTTAACAGTTCAAACACATTTCTGCCTGAAAATACAATACTGGCATTGTATCATTACATCTTTGAGTAAAAACATCAATAAACTGCCTGCAGCTTCAAGGTGACGTCTCATGCTACTCTAAAGAGCAAAATGAGGAGGAGGGTCATCAGTTTGTTCCCATAGCAGGTGCACCAAGCGTTCTTTCCTGGCATGGCGTTGGACTGATCGGTGTGAGCAGAACATCACGCAGCGGGGTGAAATTTGACTGAAATTATTAAGCTAGTATTATTTTCATTTTGTGTGGGTGGCTGCCTGCAGTATCTGCAATGTCAAGCATACGTCAACAGTTGAAACACACTTAAGATGAGGGGAAGAAAACACATGCAGTCTACTTTAAAGTCAAGACTAATTTACAGAGTTTCCTTTTGAGAATGCTCGTGGATGATTGAATGTGTTGTGGAAAGGGAACGTATCAGATTTCCTCTTCCAAACCCTCCACACACCCACAGAGTCTCTCAATCCTCTGTAGGGTTTATCTCGCTCCCTTCACGATGCTCTGTCTGAAAAAATATTGTTTAATCAATGTCCCCGAAAGAACTTTGGTCATATCAGCAGATCCGGCTCCCCCTCATCTCCCCTGACAGCTTCTAGGCGACTCTCCCATTATTTCATCTCTGATATCTCCTCCTCCTATGTCAGGTTGGACCACGGCAACATTCACACTGCATTCAATCTCACCTTTTGTCATGATGCTGGAAACTGGGACTACTTTGTGACTGCGTGCGAAGAGAGAGATTGACAGGTGAAGGAGAAAATAATCAGAGGTCACAAGGTGTGATAACGGGACGAGGAGTGAGCAAGAAACTAGCACCCTGTAAACACACACTGGGGAGTAACAGCAAGACTGATATACTATCTAAGAGTTTAAATCCCCATGGAAATAAAACAAAATAGAGTAGATGAAGTTAGACAGTTTGCTCCAATTACTCTGTGAAGGACAGAAGGGAATACCACAGATGGATATTTTTATGGTCCCTTCATTTCCATGGACCAGCTGCTGTATGAAGACACATACACCGACATGCACACACACACACACACACACACACACACACCCACCTCACACATACATTCTCCATTCCATTGCCATAAAACGTCCTATGATGTAACATGAAATTAGCCAATGCAATGTCGCTCCGTCTCCATCCCAACCCTCTGTGATAGATGGTGTATTACAGTGTTGTGTGTGTGTGTGTGTGTGTGTGTGTGTGTGTGTGTTTGTGTGTGTGTTTTTGTGTGTGTGTGTGTGTGTGTGTGTGTGTGTGTGTGTGTGTGTGTGTGTGTGTGTGTGTGTGTGTGTGTGTGAGACACCTCTTATTTTGCCCCTGACATCATTCACTTCGAGCATTTACAGATCACAATGGAAAGAATCTTATTGCCTACAGCTCCAAGGAAACACATTGTTGGAATTCAAAATGTGACATGCGATTCTGGAAATGTCCATCTATAAATTGTCGAGTAACCTAACTTTAGAAAATGCCCTCCTAGTGCTTCGTCACCATGCCAAGGCAATTTCCTGCAGAAAAGGGTGGTAGTAAATATAGTTAATGTGCTGAGGCGGCAATGTTACGCCAACATCCTGTTAAAACAAGACGTGAGATATTGGCGTGATTCTTCCCACAATTGGGATGTGAAATCTGGAACCATAAACTAGTCCTGGATAGGTTTAACCACAAAAAGGACCACCAAGAGGGTAAAGCATTGACTCGTCCACTGAAAATACATCAGAAATAAATTAGGAACTGGCACTGCGTTGTTTCAAATCAGCCTAAATAAGTTGAAGTGTTTCATAATGTGTCGATGGCTTGCTACAAAAGGAAACCAAAAGGGGACTTCTTTGAACTCAGAATTGAAATGATGTACAGCGCAACCAGTCAAACTACACACAGCATGCTAATGTTGACCAACTTAGATGGTCTGTGATGCTCAGAGAAAGCCAAACAGGCCAGAGTGGTCAGACAGCTAACTGCTTTCTGTGGCTTTTTTTAGGCGATAGATTTAGGTTTGAGATTTCAATTGTAATTTAAATTGGGACATTAAGGTGAATTTAAACCGTTTCATAGTGGGACACTACTTTCTGTTGCCACCTCAGTGAATTAAGCTTTTTAAATGGGTCAGTGCAATTTCATGAGAGAGGTAATGTACAATGATCATCTAATAGGTTCCAACAGAGTTAATGATAAAAGGGTTGAGAAGCACAGACTGGGACTGTCATTTTTAATAGTTATAAAAGACATGGATCATTCATCATTCACTACATTTTTACCAACATAAGTCACTCAAAAATGTGCTCTGCCGTTGTAAACCATCCAGATGTACTAAGTCAAAGAAAACTGGGGTTAGATGTCTT
Source organism: Perca flavescens (assembly GCF_004354835.1). NCBI lineage: Eukaryota > Metazoa > Chordata > Actinopteri > Perciformes > Percidae > Perca > Perca flavescens. Next base: position 26,502,815 of record NC_041341.1, on the reverse strand, counting down.
ATAGTCTATACCCTTGACGTTCCGATTCATGAGGACTATGGTTAACTGCTCCTCAGATCTCTGCAGGGTAAAGCCAGACAGCTAGCTAGACTATCTGTCCAATCTGAGTTATCTGTTGCACGACTAAAACAACTTTTAAACATACACATGTTCCACCAAAACAAGTTCCTTCCGAGCCTATTTTGCAGCGGCACCACAGCTTTTCTCTGGTGCTTAGCACCGCCCAAGACGATGTGATTGGTTTAAAGAAATGCCAATAAACCAGAGCACGTTTTCCTCCCATCCACGTATGTGGAGTAGCCAGACTCTCCTCCAGCGCGAGGAGGATCTGGCAAAGCAAGACTAGGGAACCTAATTTAATGATCTGAAACGCAAGTATCAAACGTGAAACGCAAGTAGCTTTGTGGGCGGATCTCGGGCGCTGTTGCTATTATAACAGCGGGATAAATGAGTCTTGCGCCCAATGCAAATCTTGGCTATTTTATGGCCAAGCATGCGCCCCTAAAATAGCATCTGAATAACGCGCCACTGACTTTAGACCAGGTTTTTCCTGGTCTGTGGCAGAATTGTTTTCTGAAACTGCAAAATAGCACCAGGGAACGTTTGCGCCTGAACACGCCTCCACTTTTCGCTTTCCGGGAAATACATTCCCTAATTTACCGACGTGCGTCTGTGGAGAGAAAAGTCTGCTGTGCGTTGGGTGCAAAATAGGAATGATACATGCGTTGGTGTACAAAGGCAATTGCGTTGAGTGCAAGACAGGGCCCTAGATGTCTTAGTACTTCTAGATATCACATAACCTAGATGACTCAGAACTGACACATTACTGTATAATTATATATGTTTGCATGGAGCATTCACATGCTATTCTGCAGCATGATAAAACCCATAGAAACTGAAAGACATTGCACCTGAGGTGGCAAAGCCCTGCGTGGTTCAGTCACAGCCCATTTGCAACTGTATGTAAGTGACAAGCCAGAATCAGAAAACCAACCGTAGCATCAGCTTATCTGTTGCAAGAAAAAAAGGACTGGTCCTTTCAGCGGGCCGTTGCCGTTAAGTTTAGCCGGCAAAAGGTGACTTTGAGCCGGTTACAGCGCACCGTGAGGTGCCGCTCGTTTAAGCGGCTGTTGCAGTTAACTTTAGCCGACAAATGGTGATCATCACCTGTGGTGACAGTTAAGTTTAGGCACCAAAACGACTAGTTAAGATTAGAGAAAACATTGTGGTTTGGATTAAAACACCGGTCCCCTTAAATAGTACTCCTAGGACACAAACACATATTTCCTGAGTCTTTCCCTGCGACATGAACTCCGCTAACCCCACTTGAAAGCTCTGTGTTTTATAACCCACCTATCCACCCCGACCATCACACTTCTAGGACCACTACGCTCTTATACAGCAGCAGTCAATGTGGTGCATGCAGCAATAAATACATTGAATACATAAGAATTACAGTGCATTAATTTTCGTAGCTACAGTATATAAATGGTTTATGAGAACAGCCTGTGTCACTCCCACAAGAGTTAGTCATTAATTCCTCAATGACTCACTGCCATTGCTGTTGACTTGTTTTTTACTCTTCTTTTGGCTACTAATGTCCTTATCCCACACCTTAGCTTGATTAGATTTTAGCCATGGGCCAACCTTTATGGCACTGGCACTAATCCTGCTGCCGTCATTTAGATTGTAACACAAAACGTCAAAATGCCCTGTGATTAAGCAAATACAGACATCATAAACCTTCAGGAGGATATATGAAGCATATCTTGAGTTCAGTCAGGAAGCCTATATAATGTTACTCACTCATTCTCATCCCCTCTCTTTCTCCCTCCTCTCCTGCTTCCTCTTATCAGCTGATTAGGGGTGTTTACTCTTAACCAGATTTAGCCATGATCTCTATCAGTCAATCACATCTCACCAGAAGTCTGCTGCTGCTGCTGTTGTTGTTATCCGCCCAGATCTCAGCATCCTTTTTCATTCATCACCACCGGTGTCTAGGCTTCATCGGGTGACAGCGTCACACAGTGGGGTCTTATCACCAAAACTTTTCTAATGTATTATCTTTATTGTGCACTTAATCAATAAGTAATTGTTCGCTCAATGAAGTCTCTGTTTGAAATTAAATTAATTTGTCAGACAAAGAGGATAAGAAATCCCTTCTGTCTAGTTTCTTTTACACAGACACAGCGACTGTAAAACATCTCAGCCATGAACCTCTCTCTCTCTCTCTCTCTCTCACACACACACACACACACACACACACACACACACACACACACACACACACACACACACACACAATATATATACACACACACACACACACAGGTCAAACGTTTGGGGTCACTTATAAATTTCCATTCCACTCCATTACAGACAGAATACCAGCTGAGATCAGTTGCATTTTTTTTTATCCAGGGCAGCGGTTTTCAGATTACATTATGTGCTTACATAATTGCAAAAGGGTTCTCCAATGTTTTCTCAGTTAGCCTTTAAACAGTTGGGGCAGCCTCTAGCTCATCCAGTAAGAGCATTTGCCCCATGTTGGCTGAGTCCTGCAGCGGTGCAGGGTTCCAATCCGACCTGCTGCCCTTTGCTGTGTGTCATCCCCCATCTCTCTCTCCCCCTTTCATATCTAACCACTTTCAAATGAAGGGAAAAGCCCCGAAAATGATATCAGATTAGTAAACGGAATGTGCCATTGGATGAGTGGTTGCTGGGCAATGTAGATATTGCATTAAAGATCAGCCACTTCTTTCTACAACAGTCGAGAACCCTTTTGCAATTCAAGGTGTATAAAATATCCCAACTTTGAATCCATGTAGATGGAGGTGCATGGTGATCAGAGACCACATGAGTGAGCCCGGGAATTCAATCTTTCCAACCATCTTGTGATGTTACCTTGTTACCTTGTGACTGCTTGGTCCATCATATTAATGTCTCAGAGGTGGAAACAGTCCAACTTTTTATGACTGGTGTGAAACCTCAAATCACCCATCCACTGCTACTATATTTAGCTAGAGGATGGCTCCCCATTCGCCCTAATCGTCTGTGGTTTCATGCCTAAAACACAACCTTTTTGTTCTGCAGTTTTGTTTCTTCTTTATCATCTAACCCAAAGAAATTGTAGCCTACTGTTATTGTTAACTTAATATTAACTTTGTTTTCTCCTGCATGTGCATATCACAATGACCAGGTTTTGAATATCTTTAGCCCATTGCTTACTGCTTGCTAACTTTGTTTGCCGAATGTTCCGTTTGAAAGAACATTTTCTCCTCTGCACCTTGTTCTTCTTTTTCTTCTTCTTAAGGTTTTTACGGCAGTTGGCATCCCACATGTTGCATTTCTGCCTCCTACTGGTATTAACCATGAACTATGCTTTTATCCCATTACAACCTTTTAATTGGACCGGTGTTTTTCAAATATTGAAATACATTTTTTCTCCCTTCCATGGTATCTACTACTAACTTCTACCATTATCAAGCACATATTTTGACCTAATTTGACTCGTTCTGCATGAAATCAGGGCATGATCCACTGTTTCCTTCTCTTCACAGTGACTGCAGTGCCCAGATGGGTGTTTTCCTATTATAAAAAGTGTACGGTTCTGCAGTGACCAATTCTTAATTTACTGATTTCTCCACTGTTTCTCACTCCTTGTTTATACTTTATACTTGTGAGTGTCTCCCCTTTTCCGCACTATCCCAATATTGTTGCCACTATTTGGAGATTTCCCTTCATACTATGCTTTTCACCTCCAACTTTGACAGTTTAATATGTATTTCCTTTCTTGATCACCTCCTTTGCTATCTTTGCTACTCTCGCATTTCCTTGAATTCCAGTAAGTGCAGGTACCCACATGAACACTCCTGCACCGTGTTACTGGGTATGCTTGTTTTTGTTAGGTTGCTGCCTATACTATTAAACTATCAGCATTTTGTTCTGTTTATTTTTCACCCCGGGACAGCCCCGACGTCCAGCAAGCCCAGTGTGGAACGTCAATGGGCTAGCATGGCTGGATCTCACTTCTCATATTTGATAGCTCCTCGCTCCTAAGTTGTTCTGGCCCTCCTTCATGAAGGACGTCTCAAAGCTCTTATTCCTGCCCCGAGGAGTGAGGAGAAAATGAATAACTGGCAGCGATCAGCAAAACAGGGAAATCCCCTCTTGATATACTGTGGTCATTTTGTGCTAAGCCGGTAAACATATTACTGCATAGACCATTGGTGGCCAACCAGTTCAGCACAAAGAGCCACAAAAAAACACACACCATAGCAAAAAGCCACACAACACATGCACGTCCACATTACAACAGCAACAGTGACTTCCAGATCTAATGAAAGTCATAATACATAGCAGTTTTCATAGGTTATTTTTCTTACTTAGATTGACTCAGTGGGAAACCTGACAGTCTTTGTTATCCACAATGCTTTTTAGGTCTGGTTGTACTCTGTTGTGGCCACTCTTTCACTCATTTGTCACTAGAGGGGCTTTCAAACAATCAGCAGTGAAAGGGTTAATGAGGAAGGTGATCTGTGGCCGCTTTTTTTCCTCAGGTTGCAGAATCTGTCCATTAAAAAAAAACTCTGCTGCATTATTTTTTATTATTATTATTATTTTTATTGGCAAATGCATCATTCAAATATATATATATTTTTTTACCTTATCTGAAATGTTTCAAAAAGTAAAAAAATAAAAATAAATCCACCAATAACACAGCCCCCAGCCACACAGTAAGAGCCTCAAAGGAGCAGGCAAAGAGCCGCGTACGGCTCAAGAGCCACAGGTTCGCCACCCCTGGTATAGACCTTTAAATAAACACAAAACTTCTCTGATGTCAGTAAGCTTATCAGTTGTCAACTTGAATAATGGTGTATGATAAGACAGAGCAAAGGCTAAACTAAACCTAACTGTGCACACTATGACAAAACCATCTCCTTACTCAGTGTCTGGTCGGGTGAGTTGTCTGTAGCTGGGTACCATGCATCTCAGTGACAGGAGACAGATGGTGTCTGACAGAGGTCACCCATGCTGCACAATCATGAGCCCTCTCCAACGGTGGCAGTTCTCAACTGCTCCACCTATTCATTATTCATAAATAAGTCACTGGAAAGAGTGTAATTGCTGTAAATTACAGCCTACTGAAGCTTAAAGATGATGTTATTCCAGTTTGGAGACATTGTATTAATGACTCATCAAACTAAGGAAGTGCAAGTTGGCATATGGCTAATGTAGATTCTGAGAAACCATTAGACTATTGTCATTTCACTGTATTGCATCATGAAAGGCACTGTTCGGTTTGAAACTGTTTTTCGCTAATAGGAGGAAATCAGTACAATTTAAAACGTTTTTTTTTGTGTGACAGGACTGTGCAAAATATTGAAAGACATACAGTGACAGGAGTGAAACAAGGCATTTCACCTTCACTTCATTTAATAAAAAGTGGAATGCTGAGGTGTTTTGTGCTGAAAATTGAGACTGTCCTTCAGTGACAATGATCCTGCCTGAACTGGCCACAAACTCAAGAAAAGGGTTCATGTTCAAGGCTTTCCCTCTGTTTAATTGTGTAAAAAAAGTGACATAAACATAACACACTCACCTTGAGTTTTGAAAGATTGTTGCCTTGTTATGTCTGCTTCTATTTTCTCAGAGGTTTTTGTGGATTTCTTCGCTCAATGGATAACCAGGTTAAATGTTAGCTGACTTAGAGAAAGACATGTTGTAGAACAGAGGCCTGGCCCACATACTGGTAACAGCACCTCTCAGCAATCAATCAATAAAAATATGCACCTTCAATTATACGTTTCTATCATCACTGCTGGTCTTTTTAAATGGTGTGGAAACAATGAGTTTTTCTTCAATTTCACAGCAACCTTATGGCACCTCCCAGCATTAGCAGCCATTTGTGATTTCGCCTGGTAAGCATTTCAACACCAACTTTGTTCATGTTTTTACAATAAAGGGAAATGAAAACAGCTGAATTTGGATCTGATAATGGCCTGTACTGCTGCAAAGGGGGGTAAATGAGTGACTGGGAGATAGCAGCCCACAGCCACCAGAATAGCTATTAAAGGGTTGCGACAAGATCCAAGAGGACTGTGACGATGGCAGGCCTTTTGTTCCCAACCTTCAATGCAGCGAGGGTTCCATTCTCGCTCAGTCTGAGGTCCTTTCCCTCCATCAACAGCACAGATAAGTGCAGGTCCCACAGAGAGATGAAGGAAGAAACAGATTATAGAAAAAAATCTGATGCAAAAGAAACACCAGCGGCTCCCTCAGGACTGGTTTAATGTCAGCCCTGCACCCCATCACTCTGACAAAGGAACAATGTCCACCATTACAAAGAAAGTAGAAATATAAGAAAGGATGGCTAAAAAAATGTTAAGTTACTGTACTTCATGTGGGGAAGTAACATTTTATATATATATATATATATATACATATTATATATTGAAAATATATATCCTATAATATATATATACTGTATATATATATATATATATATATATATATATTATATATATATATATATATATATATATATATATATATATATATATATATATATATATATATATATATATATATATATATATTTCCTATACTCACTTTTCTTTTTTAGCACAAGTTAATGTTACCCCAGGACACTGTTTTGGATTACACTGTTCTTATCTCTTCCTAAATGGGAAAGATATCCCACCTGTGACAAGAATACCAACTACAGGTTTTCCTTTAAATCTTCTCTGTTGGTGGCCCAAGTTAAAATTTAAATGAATAGGTTGACTGGAATGTATTAAATAGATAGCTTCGCAATGTCGGACAACATCTAAGGGACTCAGTTTTTGGTTCAAAGGTCTTGAACCTTACACAGCTGCTTGAACTACATGTTGAAAATGTAAAATGAAGCGGAATACTGGAAGTGTCTGACATCTGTCTCAAACAAAAGATTATTAAGCTTGAATGTGTCATAATGAATCATAATACCTTAACGAGAACATATGAGGTAAGGCATATGAGCAAAAGAAGCCTGAAATTCTGAGTGTGTCTGATGCTTGGCATTTATCCCAGTAACGACTTTTTTTTTATCCTGGGAGTGGACGTGAGGGAGCACTGTATGGTTGCCAGACGCTTGATGTGATACAGTAGAAGCACTCATCCAGTACCTGAAGCACTACGGGTGATTGTATTTGTGTGACAGTGGTAGTCCTACTATTATGGTGTGAGTCCTAATCACCAGTTCACAAATTAATAGCGTAGCTGCTTCATAAAAACATGTTCTAGTTATAAAAAAGCTGATTACGCCCAAGTCCAAGTCTTGTGAGTCGTACAACGTTTTGATACTGTAAAGTATGATGAAGTTATATGGGTCCAAAGAGGGCTGGGTTTGAGCACTGTTTGGGACGATTCCCCATTGTCGTGTATGTGGAAATATTTCTTTGCATCGACGATCGTTGTTTTTGCATGTATTTATTGCGTATGGGTTGGCAACACTGCAAAACTTTTTCACAAAACTTCTATACAGAAGATACATATTAAGAATAATAATAAGTATGGCCCTTGTGCTTTGCACAGCAGGCACACTAACGTAAGGCTCAGCCCCAAATCTCAGACAGTTATTACTATGCTCTGAGCAGGAACCAAACTCACAGGTGGCAGACAGTCCATTAACACATTACCTGGAAATGCACGTAAAACCTAGCAGCCAGGACATCTTCCATATATCAGATGGTTACCTCTGTTTAAGGTCTGGCAGAACCTCTTTACACCTGACAGATGACTCAAAGCTTGATTAAAGTCTAACTGTCTTCTTGTCAACAGCCAGGTCATGTTTGTAAATGAGAAGTTGTTCTCAAACAGTTTACCTGGATAAATAAAGGTTTAAAAAAAAAAAAACATGTAGAGCATTAATTAATCTTTATTAAATTTACAAGAATCACCTTCCATTTGTCATTCATTAGTAGAAATTAGGGCTGTCAAAATGAACGCGATAATAACAAGTTAACGCAATTCCTTTTAGGACCACAAATTGTTTGACGCACGATTAACGCATGCGTCTTCTGTGATTTGGGCCTCGTGCTCGTGCCACTCCGTATTTTGGGAAATCAGGAAGTAGTGATGCAGCAGTAACGTTGTTGATGGCTAGGAAAAAAAGGTGAAGTGCTTCATGAAAACACCCAGGCGACCACCAAAACCAGCCGTCTGGCTCACCACGGTGAAGCAAAGCGTGTCTTCGATCTCATCTACAAGCAGTGTGTTGAAGGTGTTGCTGAAGAACGTGATCCATGATGTCATCACCTGACACCAAAGCACGCCAAGAAAAAGACAGTGACCGCCATGGATGTGGTGTACGATCTGAAGTGTCCTGTTTTTTTACTTTACGGAACCAACTGAACTACGTCAAGCTCTGCAGACTATTGTATTCAGATATACAATTTGTTTAAAATCAAAACAAGTGAAAGTAATAATGAATGTGATGTTTTATTTAGCAGAATTACATTAGGTTGTACTATCCTATCCAATATTTCCTGTATTTCTAAACATAATTTCTACGCTGTATTCTGATAAAATGTCCTTAACCTTGTATGTATACAGCGCAAATGACAATAGAATGCATTAGGTAAAATGTAGGCTATTTTCTATTTACTGAGCACCAACAGCACGTGTACAAATCAACAGTTATTAGGGATTACAAATGTCCAATTTATAACTAATCAGGAACAAGACACGAGTATAGTCTTTAGTATCATAATCTCTTTTAAAGTATGGAGAAATCAGAGTGTTGCAATTAGATAGACATTTTTAGCATACTGCAGAAAATCTGTTGCCAGATGCAGATCTCCCACATCTTGACTGTAGGTCACTGTCACTTTGCAAAGGTATCCATTTTTTCCTTTTCAACCTTTGAGAGCAGAACTGAAAAAAGGGGGAAATTACAGCAGCAAACAAGCTCAGTTCTGAGAGCAGCAAGATGTTTTTTTTTTGCACAGCTTGGCAGTACAAATGCCATTTCATTAGGAGGAGAAGGTCAATTGTATCCATCACCTTTGTTGAGATAATTGAACAATTGTGTGGCAGCTTAAACATCATCAATTGATGAAAGACTAACATTGATCTGAAGAAATAGGCCTAAGCCACAAAGTGCCTAAAACATCAGTTGGGCTGTGTTGCTTTAACAAAATCAGCCTCTGAGGCACAGCCATAAATGCTAAGCCTTTAATTAGCAACGTAAATGAATGCTAAAATTCTGAACTATTATACATAATTACCAGGTGTCTGGGATAAGGGCAGATTGTTCATTTGTGCATCTACATTAATTAGCACAGAGGTGACCTATGAAGACTTGTATTATAATTCAATATATTACATCTGTAGACTCCTGAGAGGAATGTAAAAATATTGTTCAATACTTGCTTTAATACAAGTGTCTTTTACTGATTATACAGTTTTGTTCCCAAGACCAGAGGAAGATACCTGGTTTATTCTGAATGCTAACTTATCATAAATATGTAGAAGATAAATATAGTGTATTTTCCCTCCAGGTATGCTCTTTAACCTAAACAAAGCTGACACAGAGGCCCTGTTCGCACAAGCCAGTGTGAAATCTCTGAGGGAAGTCTAGTTGGGGAGAGTCGTTCCCCCAGTCAATGCATGCATAATGTATAAAGGATCTGGAGACATCACTTAGAGATGCTGTCAATATCAGCTGGGACCCTGCCCACCCTTGTGGATGCTGCCCTTTACCACAACCTTTAAAAGGTAGATTCCCTTAATGCAAAGACGCACTTGTTTTCTAAAATACCCAAATAATAAGATAGAAGGGATGGGGGGGGGGGACAAAAGCCAAAAGAAAATCCAGATTAGTTTCTGTTCCGATGAGTGTTATGTTCTTATACACAGTGTTAATAGGCACAAGAGGACAGCTGGGCATAAGAAGCACAAGACGCCCCATGTCCTATGTGTGGTAAAGGTTAGACTACTAAAATAGTAGTTGGATCGGGAAACTCTGGGGTTTTGGTTCAATGTTTTAAAAAGTCAACACATCACACTAAACACTAACCAATGTTCCCTAACCTTAAAGCTGCTGTAGGTAAGATTGTGAAGATCCAGGACTTTGCCAACAAATTTGAACATCAACAACGTCTCAGTCCCTCCCCCCTTTCTGCTGAAGTCCAAACCATCTCCTAAGCCCCTCCCACACAACGTAGTTTGACAGAACTGCATGTCAGACAACATTTTCAATAACTAAAACACTAACACAAACTTTACTCACCAACATAACTCACCAACAGTAAAACGATGCTAACTAGCAGGCTACCGTTAGCCATTTCAGCATCATATCAGACCGACCACTGTGCAAACGTTACTATCATCCTCACCAACGTAGCTTTGTGGATGTTTGACTACTAACCAAGTGAAAGACAAATCCTTCATGGTAATTATGTTACCTGTCGAGAAGAAATGTGGCTACGTCTGCATCGTTCTTCAGATCTCTTTCAGATCATGCCACCTCTGAAAAGCCACTTCACCACCGGAGTTTTGGGAAACTTTTCTGCAGCTTGTGCGCGGGGGAAGGGGGAGGGGAGAACGCTATATATGCGTGTGCGTGCCTGAGCAGTGATTGACAGGCAGATAGACACTCCCTGTGGTCCTGATTGGAGAAAATCAACCGGCAGCGGTGGAATTTTGCCAATCGCACTACAGGCTGTAGGTGGGGCCAGAGGAGCTGGGTTTTTTTTTATATTACATAATTCGTGTAGTACTACTGGATCATAGGGTCAGTTTCAGCAAATATGACAGAAAGTTACTTTTATAAGACTTACCTACTGCATCTTTTAGCAAGTGCTTGAGTTACATAAACGATGCTTTAGTTTCCAGGAGAATATATCATAGGTAAAATTAATTGAACATGTTGACAGTGAACATTTTGCGTATAGATACAACAAACATTTCATCATGTTAAATAATGCACACAAAAAAAACATGCTCTGGCCAGCCTTATGTTTCTTACAAGGCATAATAGCCAAGTCAATTTAGTTGCAAATGATTAGGAAACAGGCTTGAATTGCAGAGATCTGAGATCTCGTTCCAAAAAACAGGTTCACTGACCCTGAATATACATTTTCACATTACACCATGTTCCTGTTTTACCCATCCAGATTCTCCAAATGACTCAGTAAAACTGCTTCTTGAAGCAGGAAGCACATACTCCTAGAAAGAAGGAGAAGAAAAGATTTATCCTTCAGGATTTTGTGATTGGACACAAACACTAACACACCTTCTTTTCCAGTCTCTCGAAATTGAAATGTTGTGTTACATACGTGATGTGCCTTCTGGTCTATGATTGGCTAAAAAAAAAAGTGTCCTTTCTCAATTTCTTCTTGACAGGCACGTTTCATACAAATATTTGTTGATTGATGTGATTGCATTCACTTCAGCCCCAAAGTCAAGGCAACTCTCTCTTTTTTTAGAGCGATACAAGCTGATGTGATAAGTCTCTTCTCAGTTAATCAAATACATGTTTAACATTCACCATCTCTACATGAAAAGCAAGTGCTGTGTTAAGACAAAGCTCCTTGGGGGATGACTCATGATTCATTTTGAAGACAACCTGAAGGAGATTCTGCAACCCTTCAAATTCAGCTTTAGCTCTTGCAAGTTGCCACAAAAAAGTAGTATTATAGTAATATAGATATTTATGTGAATGATCAAAATAGTATCCACCCAACTTGCAGGTCATTTTGAGATATCTAAGCTATATTTAAACACTGTAGAGAAAGATGCAATGACAAGACTTTATACACCATGCAGCTGAATGAATGACACCTGAGCTGGTGGAAGAGTATTATAGGAGCTGCTGCACTTTGGCCTCTTGAGAAATTGAGGAAACAGGAAAGATAAACCTTTGACTGAAAAAACTCAAAAAAACGTGCAAGAAAAAAAAAAAAGCTGTTGTGGGATCTCAATTTCATCAAACACTGTCTAGGTGAGTTAAGATAAAGCTTTGCACTCAAGGCAAAGCGGTGGAATCTCCTGGCTCTGTAAGTACAGTATATCACATTAGCGGGCAATGAAATCTATGTGTAGCTGTACCCCTACAGTGGGTGAGACAAACCATACCATCGTGGCAAGAAGGTCACAATTTCCAGCTCCCTCCCCATAAAAGTCAATGTGTCTGTGTGAGTGCTTGATAAAAAACCCAAAGCTACTTCAGGTCTATCAAAAAGCCCACCATGTCCTCTGAAATGTGGCTATACTGCATTCTCAGAGGAATATGCAAAGCCAGTGTCTTATTTCACTCTATTTGTAACATGGTAGCTGAAAGCTCAAAACTCCCAGTCTGCCCCATTTTAGTATTTCTTTCCCGCCAGCCACTGATCAGAGTTTTATACATCAGTGAGTTATGATGGCTTCTACTTCGGTACAGTCTGCAAGATTAATAGTGTGTTAATAATTATGATTCTGAATCTAAGCCACATTGTTTCTAAGAGAAAAGTCATTCTTTAACCTACTGACAGATAAGAATTGCTGGTGTTCACTACAGGAACAAACAGGCATCGTTGTGGTTGCAAGCTTGGCTCCCGCACAAAATATCTGAAGCAGGCAGCTAGTCTTGGCATAATACTTAATGAAGATGTGTGTGTTGATGCTCAAGTAAAGACTGTTGTTCAGTCATGCTTCTTTAAGCTAAAAATAATCTTTAAAATCTGATATGTTTTTGTCTCCTTCCAATTTTCATAAGATGATATGCTTTTATTCTCCCCTGGACTACTGTAATGTACTTTATGTTGGTATCAGCCAGAGCTCGCCTCACCCACGCCAACTGGTGCAGATCTTTGCTGCCCGAATTTTAACAGACACTAAGAGATACGAACACATTCTTGCAGCTGTACTAACCAACTTAAACTGGTTGGCTGTAATTTACCGTATTGATTTTAACATTTTACTGATCATTTTTAAATGCATTTGCCTCAAAGTATATCAGACAGGCTACCTCATTTGCATCTTTTAAATCCGACCTGATCTCACAGAGATATGTGATATGTCCACAACCTCTTAACACAGCATTGCGTGGTGCAGTGTGTTAAAATTACGCGCCAGCACCAGGGAAACAATTTAGGTTCCGGAAACTAAACTTGTTGGGTTAAGTTTAGGAAAGATTATGGTTTGGGGTTAAAATAAGTAAGTTTGTTATGTAACTTAAAGCTATAATGCATAACTTTTTTATAATAATGAATGTCCATTACATTCAAGCCATTGCCAAATGAGTTGATACAAAGCTAATTAAGACTATGAGCTCCACAAAACAAAACTGTATTTCTTAGCACGGCCGTGTTTAGAACATGTTGTCGTCCTGCAACTTTTGCACGCAGAAACTCGAGTAAAGATTACCTCTTCTGAATAGTTCATCATGTTTTTTAAAGTCTCCTTGGCTACGCAGCAACTGCGTGGAGGAGGGGTGGGGGTGTGGCGCCATCACAGAAGGCTTGTATCATGTGGACGCACCGACAATTGTTGTCATTACTTAGAATTCCTCATGGGGGGGACAGAAACTACGCACTACAGCTTAAGTTAGGTACACAAGTTAGGTACATAAGTTAAGCATGTTATGTACGTAATGTAAGTTACGTGCGTAACATAACTTTTTTTTTCCTCTGGTTTTTATGTTTTTGTAATCCCTCTGTTTGTATTTTATTCTATTGTGTTTTGGTTTGTATCTGCTGTTTTTCTAAAAAGCACTTTGTAACCTTTTTAAGAAAAGTGCTATATAAATATAGTTTATTATACTATTATTTTTTTTACCCCAAGGTTAATGCCATGAAACTGCATTAGTGAGTGTTAAATGGATCCTTTGTCACATGTTTCCTAAATGGCACATCCAAAAAAGAAAACTGTATTATGGATTGAAGCTGTATCCACATTTGCAACCCAATGGAAACTTCCCCTGTCTAGGAGGAGTCTCCTGAAGAGACAAACAGGGACAGTTCAAAGTATTCTTATGTTAAAAGTCAAATCTTCAAAGTGTGTTTAAATCATCCCCAGGCTGAACAACGTAACAGGGGAGTTTCATGCGGAGTCAGAAAAATAGAACGCCTTTAAGCACAGTCCCTTACTCTCCTTGACAGGTGCGTGTTTGTTTTCTTTTGGAACAGGCTGTGTTTATGGCGCTCCTTTAAAAAGAAATGAGCCTTATACTCCACTTCTTGCCATATGCACCATTACGGAATCCAATTTTCCCATTGCTGCCATACTCATATTGTTGTATTGCTTGTCATCATCTCAGCAGAAGATTTGCTGATGGCTGTTTTGGAAATTGAGCACAAAGTGTGTCCAAATTGGTCCAGCACTGTCTTACCAGGCAGAAACATTAATCTACGACAGCTTTTGTACTATTTGCAGGTCTCAGTATTTCCTCATGGCGTCAAGCTCGTTCCTGAATCATTGACTTCAACCCACAGCCTTGACCTCACTGCTCCAAAGACCTGAAACCAAACAGCAGAGAGCAAAATGGCAGAATTGATTAGAAACACTACCACAAGTACAACTACTTTTGTAAAACAAAATCATTAAAAATGATAATAACCAAATAATGAAATAATTAAATCCTGAAGCAATAGCATGAAATTATTATCTCTTTATTCTGGTTGTTTCCCTATATTTCTCTGTAAGGTTTAATTTTACATGGAGAGCTAATAAATCTGACATTTACTTATTTAAGCAACTGCTGAGAAGAAGACATTTTGACAAGTCTGAAGTCAGAGCTGAGCCAAGCTGCATGGAAGATCTATCGAAGTCACCCGTGTAGATTTGACAGTTCAACAGTGGCAGATGATTCGGCAGAGTTGAGGGGGGCGGGGGTTCATTATCTCCTAATTACAAAAGATTGTGCAGAGGCTTACTGAGCCGGAGTAGCAAAACACCTGCAGACCCAAGTGTGTCTCCCCAGATTTCAGCACCAAGCCTGTAAAATGCTGCATAGTAACCAAAGGATTATAGGATGTACAGGATATTGCCAGGCACCTTTGGAGATGAGCAAATGAGAAGCTTAAACCAGAAGAGAAAGGGAAGGTGGTGATGGATGTCGTCAATTGTAACTGGAAAAGTGATTTGAATCCACCTGTTTTTGCTTATTTTTTGTCAATTTATATTTTCCCCCTTTGGCCAAAACCCAAATGTCCACCAAACAGATTCAGCCTGTGAAATTATAACCATGAAGCATCTGCTCTATGGTCATGGTCTTTGAGAAAGTGTGAGACACATCTAGCAAAGAAATAGCCACAGGACACAGTGAACCCTACCAGATTGACTAGATGCCATGCTGCATTGTTAACAAGGAAAGGTTGTTTGTTTCTGGGGCCAGCCATATTAAAGTAGAATGAAAACTTTTCTTTTCCCCCCGCAAATTCATACAGCAGGACCATGCTTCTGTGAGTGGCTGACACTATGACAAGGATAATATAATGTACTGGAGCTAAAAGTCTGAGGGGAATAAAGCAATGTGGCAGCTTGTTCCAGATGTTTGTGTAAATGCACCCAGTCGCCTACAGAGATAGAAGTGTACAGGAAAGTGCTCTCTGTGTGAAATGTCTGACTTTGCCTGCATTACTTCTGCAGCATGCTCTCTGGCCTCAGTAAGCAACAGCTATGACAAGCTCCCTCCTCTCTGCTACACACCAAATCTTTAACAAAAAGAGCACAAAAGCAGTCTCAATCTGAGCTGACCTGAAGAAAAAAAAAAAAAAAAAAAAAAAAAACTCATCAGTTGTCCAATGCAATAAATGTTTGATTGATCTTTTTTTAAGTGGGATCTGGTTATGATAGAGACCGCATGGTGACAGAATGATTCTTCATCCACAAGTAAGATTGGAGGAACTAAGTCAGCTGTACAAAAGGTTTAAAATTGGATTGCAGTGTCTCATGTGGATATGGGCTCCTGTCACTGAATTGAGAGCAGCCCCTCCTCTGCTACTGCTGCATAATGAGAAGATACTGTGCCATCTAGTGGGGGGCTGGAGAACAACGCCTTATAACACTTTTAATGGAGTAAACAAGTAGCTGTGCGCATCCAAGCATTGCATTTATTTGCCAGCCACTTCTATAAAACAAATCTGCCTCTCTAAACAATACTAAATGATACAGCTGACAGGTGTAATGAGGCAGGACCAGAGGACAGGAGCACAGTGCTTAATCAGAGTGTGTTATTACTCTACTACTTTAAAAATTGGAATTGTGTTCTAGTATTTTCTTACACCTGTCTTTCTGTACCAACCTAAAAGAGAAGGAGAGGGTTAGACTTCCAAAGAATAGCTCGACTCATCACAGAGCAATACATATTGCTTACCAATAAAGCATTTCCTTTATCCAACGCTGTCAGCTGACCTCCAGTTTTGCTGCTTTCTGCTCTACATAGCTCAAGCACTCTTGATTTGATTGTGTTTAAAGGGCTGGGTAAAGGAATTAACTAAACTCCTCCTTTTTCTGTACTGCAAACAGAAACACATGAGGTTTTATACAGAGGTATATAGTGGGACATTGACATCAAAATTCCTGCACCCAAGGGGGGTAGGCAATTCATTTGGTTTAATACCAGGCTAGTTCACAGAGTGAAATTACATATCATGCCAGCGCTGTAGCGGGACCTATTCTCTATCGCTTAGTGTTTGTTGCAGGAGTGCAGAAGCATAGGCGCCACAAGTAAAGCACCAGATGCTATAGAATAGCAAGAGAAGTATAATAGTGCACACTTTCTCCCTGATATTTCCTCTCTATACATAACCACAGTGGATTTCATCCCATGAGAGGCAAATGGGAAACAGCAGACAAACCATGGCCACATAAATAGACAGTGACCTCGGCCTGGTCGGTACATCCAATTAGCAATCATGGCAAAGCCACAGCCTGAAGCTAATGGAAATGTAGATAAGATCGTGTACAAATTGTAGGTAGGATATAATAAGGGACTGGCAGATGGAGACCAGGAGCCTTAAGATGCTATCTGACACACATGCCGGCTGGCCCTGCTTCTGCTGACCGAGCATTAACAGCAGCCCTCAACCACAGAGCAAGAAGAAAGAGAGATAGTATAATGATGTAATATAATAATGCATTACACTGGCACCAGTTCAGAGGATTGTAGATAGTGTTCGTCAGCACACCAATTGCTTTGTATGGCTTCCAATTTGGTTGAGTCAAATAAAACCCTGGCAGTGGGGAATCTATTCATATGTGCTCTTCTTTTTCCTGCACAGAGGAATGAGGAATAATCAGAGAGGGGGAAGTCTCTGGGTGCCAACTCTTTTCCATTACAATGTCTGAATTCAAGCCGCTTCGGCACTCAAGTGGAGACCAAACTTTGTGCCTTCTGTGCTGTGTCTCAGGGCAGCATGCATATTTCATGTTAATTCCTTTCTAATTGCATCATTGAGCATGAAATGGAGAATTGCACGCGGCTGGTGCGACTACAGGGCAGGAGTTAAAACATGCAGCGTCCTGCTCAGCAGAGTAGATAGCTGAGACCGACTCCCTGAGTGTAATAAAGCTCTGGGCGGCTCAGCTGGGGGAGGGTGGGTTCACCCTGCATGCAGTCATAGGTGATTTGTCAGTATGTTGAGAATGTAGGAATATATAAGTGTGGGGGCGGATCGATCTCTGTGTCTGTGTGTGAAGATGTTTTCTTTGTGTTTCTTTGCTTTCCTTTTTGTTGTTGTTGTTGCATGTATGCAAATAAATGACTTTCCCTTTTTATTGTTGGCTGATGAAGGTTTCTTGTGTGTTTGCTTAGTTTCCAGAAGAGTAAGGTGTCCTCAGAGTATCGATTCAGTCACTACAAAATCACCCCCTCATAGCCAGTTTGCTAAACTCTGTTAGGATGACTGTCAGGCTCTAAATACAGTGTTAGTTCTGTAATGATCGAGAGCTGGGCACTGTAACCTCAAACAAGCTAATGAGTCCCTACACCTGTACCTTGCATTTCAATACACAATTAGAAACTTCTTCATTTCATTTGACTGGGATGAACTGCAAAATAAATGTGCTAAATCTGTTAGTGTAAGTAGAGTGTTACATCTAATGAAGGTAATTAAACAATACCAATTAAGCTTCCTAAACAAACAGCTAATTACCTTAACTCCAGCTTCTGTGAGATAAAGAGTTTCTTCATCATGATCGACTGAGGTGAGGTGGAAAGATTAGGCAATTTCTTCTGGTTTGATGCAGTCTGCATATTCCACACTCAGCCGCCCGGCTGCCTTATAATTAGAGAACATCACAGAGAAGACGCAGCTAAGGCAGATATTTACCTCAAGCAGCTTTTCATTTAGCCATGTCTGAGCTGCATTTAAATATTTTCTGAGACTCTTTGTTGCCAAGCAACATGAACCTGAGGTACTTTATGACATTCTAGTTAGAGAGTTTTCCCTTCAGGCTTTGACAATTGACATTTGAGATATATACTGACATCCCCGTCTTTTGACCTCAACAAAGTCAATCTTCAAAATTAGAATCCTGCTCTGAGATGTGCTGCTGATAACAGTGGCGCATGAAGGATTTCCTGTGATTCTCATATGTAGGCTATCTTTTCCTTTTTTTCCTTATAATAGGAAATGCATCGAAAGGAAAGAGGTTGTGAAATAATGTTCAACAGAAGAGTACAAGTCAATGAAACTAGGTTGATATCTCCCAGGTAGAATATTATATTCAAAACATCTCCCACTCTTTCTGCCAATATAAATACTCAAGAAAAGGTTCCTCTAAAAGAAAAAAGAAAAACGTCTATGCATTTTTACCCTCGCTGCTGAGGTTCCTGTTGCTTTCTGTTGGCATGCCACTAAATTCAAGCTCAGGGAATTTGGCAGTGAGCCAGGCGAAATGGGCGAGGTTAGATAGTGTGACTGTCACGCAGAACTGTGTTGAAAAGTGACAGTTTGGTCAAGACTCTCTCTCGTGGGGTGAGAGATGAACCGAAGTGGGCCTCTCACATTTTTGGAAGCTGTCCAGATTAATTAGAAGACATCTGAGAATACAGAGTGCTGACCCCGCCACAGCCAGCTTTTCATCTGGCAGGGATGCCATCACAACTGGATATCTATGTGAGGATCTTGGGGAGCAGGAGGGCTGCATGATTTATCAGGAATAATTTTGCAGCCTACCTGCTGAATTTTCAAACAACATTGATCAATTTGACGTAGCTTTTACAAATGGCTGCAGCTTCTAAAAATGACAGATCATTACAATAAAGGTGCGGGGGCAGGATGGTTGCTAATATGGATCATGCCCTGGAGATAAACTTAGATAGATTCTGAACAGCATCATTGATTTCCCATGCATCAAGAGGACCAACAGCACGAAGATAAACAACACAGAACCTTACAAAGGGGAGAGGCTAGAAAAATTGTGTTGGAAAAGGTACCCTGGAACAAACCCCAGCCACTGCGACAGAGACAGCACATAAACCTTTTGTGATTAAACAGAAAATGCCTCACTCTTTGTGTTTTATTGCACCGGCTCCATGACAAGCATCTAGCCCATTGTATTTCTGCTCAATTCTCTTCTCTGCATATCAACTCCTTAATCTTTGAATGTGGAATTTTAATACTGCGTGGTGTTGAAGCGCAAACTCATTACACCGTCTGCACAGATGCAAAGGCTGGTATTTCGGTGTATCTTTTTCTGCTTGGGAGAGATCTTTTGCTGAAGAACTACATTTTTCTTTTGGGTTTTGATTCAGCATAAAAAAATATGACAGACGTATGGAATAGAATATAATGAAATGGAATAGAATAGATCCTTTTTAAGTACAATGTGTCTTCAACCTTGAAGAGAGCTGAAGAGTCTGAGAAGTGGGGCAGTGCAGTTTCCCTTGCATGCAGCCAAATGAACTGTAATTGCCTGGGGAGCTGGGAATCAGACTCTAGGGTACAGAGAGGAAGGCAAAGCTCATTCAGTACTCTGATCAGCAGTGATGACTGGCAGGTCATTGTTAACATTGAGAAAACAAACAACTCCTGCATAAAGAGCCAACAAACAATGAGCTGCTAGACACCAGGGACCAATGATATAACCGCGAAGGAGTAACTAAGCGATGGGCAAGAGATTTAAGATTATTTTCATAATGGAAATGCTTTGGGCTTGTAATTAGAAACAGAAAAGTGTGATATTAAAATATACTTGGATGATCACAGAAATATAATTGTGCTTTGTTATTAGAGTTTAAGGCAGCATATAAGAATTAGCTTGAGATATTTTAAGTAGGTCAAAGACATGGAAGAATTAATTTATGATCTATCAAATCCCCGTTTGCTCTGTATTTAGCTCAGCGTATTATATCTGGGTTGTAAAGCAACAGCTCCTTTCCTATACCACGATTTACACCCAGACTCAAACAGCCATATTCACTTCACAGCTGCATTAATGGATTTTTGGCAACTTGGGGGCAGCGCAACAGCCTGTAAACACAACACTAACAATATCACCTTAAAAAGTTGATGTGCCAAGCACGTCAGCAAACAACAGTCCAGTATTCACTCACCTTTTACTTCTGTTTTCGTCTACAACTCCTGAAATAAATCTCTTGGTATTTAGCTAAATGCTACACTGTGGTCACCAGCTAGCTGCTAACTGTGCCTATCTGAGTTATTAGTTATGAGTTATTCTTTCTCACTGAAAACAGCTCTCTGCTGAAGACCAGGTTGATGAGAGTGAGCCAAAACAGAAAAGATCATAAAACCCAAACAATTAGCTGAGAGACGCTAAAATGCTCCACAGAGCTGAGGTACACTATAGAGTCAGGTGATAATTATCTGTGGGTTTGACACCTTTTGCATTACACATAGCCATAGTTTTCATTGATAGTAGAAAAATATTGGTTAGTGTAGCTTTAAGTCAATATAATGACAGGTGAAAAAAGTTTGGAAATTGAAAAACATCATGGTGTCAGAAAGGTTGCATTGTACTGTTTGACTCTACAGGGTACATATATTCTGAAGAAACATTGAAAAATTTAACCGCTTTCCTTCTTCTATTATAGGTTGTTATAATGAGGTGAGAATTCTTTTTTATATACGATCCTCTGAGAGAATGCTGATTTGTGTTTTTTCTCTCAAGCAGCTTGGTCCAAGAATGCCGATCCATTTGTTAAATAGTCCATTCATCCAATAGTCAGGTTCAGAGGAAGATGTCTTACCAAGTACCACTGAGAGTACTGTATGATTTGGTATGGGTATGCACTCTCCACACAGGGTGATTTCTTCTTATTACAGTGACCTACTGACTTTTCCTCTACATCCACCTTCGGGCCAAATGTTCCACTTGTACACCTCTCAAAATGTAATGGGCAGATTAGTGAAATTTACTGAATTTTTTCAGCCAGCGAGTGTCATCAGGTGCCCCAGTTAAGTAGCCGGCTGTTGGCATTGAGGGTGCGCACCGACCTCTTCATAATATTTTGTGTCTATGATGCTGTAGCCATTTAATATGCAAATAAACAGAGAGCTGTGTGGATGGAACTGGCTCTCCTGAGTGCTGCATTTGTTGACCTGCTGGGTGAAGTGCTAAAACATGCTGAATTTGTGTGTGTGTGTGTGTGTGTGTGTGTGTGTGTGTGTGTGTGTGTGTGTGTGTGTGTGTGTGTGTGTGTGTGTGTGTGTGTGTGTGCGTGTGTGTGTGTCGTTTGGGAAGGGAATTGAGGCAGGCTGTGTTTAAGTTCATTTGGCTTCGTTAATGAGCTGAACACATTAATTTTAAATGTGGCTGAAAAGCTACACGGAGCATAAGGAGTCCCCAGTTACTAGATACCTATTAGTGCTGAACAAAACAACAAACAAAAGGATAACCTTTATCTTTACCAGCAAGTCTGCAGTGCTGCATTTCGGCTGCCAGTGAACTAAACCTCCAACTCCGAGTTTGGCAGCAGCTCTTTCCAGCTAGTTGCCTTTTCCCTCCTACCCACACATGCAAGCTTAGCTCTCTCAGTGTAGCCTCAGTGCAGAGACAAATGGCATCTGTAAATTACTTAAACACGCACTGCCAATAATGGCAGAGTAAGCATCACAAGAATGATTCACTGTAGGCTAAATCAATCTGAACAATACTGTTAAAGTGGCAAACTTTTCTACAATAAGCAGTCTACTTTTGAGCTGTGCTGTTTTTTCCTTAGTGCTTGTCATTTATTACGTGACTTAACATACAGTAGTGGTAGTCCTGAATGCTGGCGATGCATCACCTTTGTTTATTTGGATTTTCGGGTTTACATATAATCTGTATGCTGATTTCTGGCTGTTTTTTTTCTCTCTTATCCTAACCATGTGCTTTGTGTTGTCTAAAGATAGCTATAAAAACCATAATCATGCTGAGAGGTGACAGCAGATAATCTAATCAAAAAACAATGAAAGATGTGTTCAACATACAAATCACAACACAAGAAACGTTTATCCTAGCATTATATTTACAACAAAACATCTGATCCCGTGCAAATTAAGCTCAATGGTGTTTTAAGCCCACAACGTCGACTTCAAGGCAGCACTGCGACCGTTGACTTGAAGGCACCTAACCCTAACCATAACCATAACCATAACCATTGCCTAATCCTAGTGCCTCCCAGGCAGCGCTGCCTGGAAGGTGATGTTGGGGGATTAAAACACCAAACACCACAAATTAAGTGAATTCAAATGTAATTTTTAGGAGACAGGGTTGCTCGTTGATGGATGGACAGTCAGAAAAGGTATGAGCTTTAAAAAAGAAAAGGGTAGTTTTCCCCCAGTGGACCTCATCACATTTCAGGATGTCTTCTGGAATCGTTTCAACAGGAACCTCCGTCACATTCTCATCTTCTCCTAGATAAATTGGCTGCCAGCCAGCTGGTCGGGATCATTCGGGTCTAAATGAAAAGTGAGACAGAATAGACAGCCTTGTCAATTTGTTCCCAATATCCTGGCTCACAGGGCTCCCCGACCTGCCCGCTTCAATCCTCCACACTATTAAGAGCATCTCAATCCATGCAGAAAGGAGTGGAGCTATTAAAGCAAAGTCGTATCCAGACATTCAGCTTTAATTATTACCATATCAAAATTAAAATCTGATGTTCGGTACCAGTGATGCCAGGTGCAGTCCTTTATTAGATGCGATGGAGTGACTTTATTATGCATCAAACTGTGATGCGTGGTTTACTACATAGTGGCTTTGGCATACACCTGTCAGGAGACTTTCCATTTCATTCAGATAAATGCTCATGCAGGTCCTCCAGCAGCTTGTCTTCATCACTTTATTCTCCTTTTGGAGACTTTATGGCAGAGTAGCAAATGGAGGCAGCAGCCAGACAGGATTTAGAGAAGGAGAAATGAGCGCTATTTCACCAACAACAACTGATATAAACGCTGACAATGTAATTTAAAGGCTTGTGTAACCTTTGACAGAACAGTTTGGTAAGACAACTGGTCCCCAAATAGCTTTGCTGACATTAGGAAAAACAATCTGCATTTACCTTGATTTGTGTGAACCCATTTTCGTGGACAAACCACCTGTACCAAAAGATTAATGAGTTAATCCAAGCCATTCCCTTATCCTCTCTGTGAATACAGGGAGTAAATTACCATGAATGTGGGTGTCATTGTGTACTTGGGGTCTTTAGTTCTCAGGATGCTGAGTAAAATTAGGAAACTTTATCTCAATTGTGGCTGATGAACACAAAACTGTTTGTGGAAAAAAGGAAAAATGTCTCAATTAATCAGGCAGAGAAGACAATTGGATTACCGAGTGTGTCAGTGGTCCACTTACAGTAGCCACTTAAGGTTTATTGATGTTTCAGATGGAGCTGGGTAATACTTCATCATAATGTGCTGTAAATTCTTAACAAATAATGTGTCACTTTTCCGTTGTGAAATCATAAATACGAAACTAAACTGAAAATGTAACAACTGCAATTTGTTTTCATGTGTGGAAAAATATGGTATATCATGATATGGTTCAAAACTGAATCCAAAAGATATGAACAATAGCTGCCAATAATAAAATTTTCATTTGCCAGTTCAATTTCCTGTCCTCTTAATAATACAATCCTGTCTGCAAATTGTTTTAGGATTTCAGTTTATTATCATAATCGCATGATCCCATAATGAAATGGAAATACAAATTCAAATAGCCAATTGATATCTTATTTGCAATTTTTGTTCACAAGAGTGTCAATAATCTTATTCATTCCCAATTTCATGATTACGGTTGCATGGTCAAACAGGCTGGTAAATCAAACTGTGTAGGCGGAGATGTGCTGTTCAGTTCTTGTTTATCCCAGGCAAGTTAGCCTGAGAAGCTTTACATGAGCTGTAGCAAAGAGCAAAACAAGCAGAAGGATCAGAGAGAGGAGAGAATACCGTACAAGGAGGACAATGACAGATTGCAGCGAGTAGAGTTCACACCCATTTTTGGATTTAGTCTGAGACTATTAGGCATTTTTCATATAAAAATGTGGTCAGAGACCAAATCTGTGGTCATACTAGTCTACTTGTCGTGTGTTACTTACTAATATAAAGAATACTGTCCATCTAAGCCAACCAACTTCGTCCAATGATGGGATTATGGTTTGAGTGGCCTAAATAAGTGGCCTTACAAGTGAGCATACTGTGGCAGATGGAACATGAAAACTTGTCCAAATATACTACAAGCGATTGCGCACCACGAGGAAGGAATGAGATATTTTCGTCTGGATCGACGGTTCATTTACCAGATAGTTCAGGCAGTGCCAGAAGTTCGCCGGATCTCCCTCACTTCCACTTTCTTTGTGTTCACGTTCTAAACTCTTGTCGCTTTGAGGAACAGCAACCAGAAACTCCGAGCAAGCAAGCTAACGTTGCACGCTGAAAATGGCAAGTTTTTATGAAAATTTGGAATGTGCAACAAGGCAGGCCTGCTTGGTTCTTTCGGGGAATGATTGTGAAGATTTACAAAGAATATGTTCATGTCATTGACTCTCTAACTGGGATATTTTGGGACCTATTGGCGGGGATTTTCTCAGGTAGGTTAGCGAGCCTCCACAAAGCGTACCTCCTATGGAGCCATTTTTCATCACCTGCTGTTAGCATCCCATTGACTGCCATTCATTTTGAAGTCACTTTGACAGCGAATAATTTTACATCTGAAGCGTTTAAAGACTCTATTTGTCCATTGTTTATTTCTAAAGAAACACGACAATGTATAAAAGGCTTAATTACCTTGTATCTCATGTTATGGCTCCGTAACAGGCGTTTTTGTAAAAATAGGCTAACGATTGTGTCATAACCACGCGACTTTCTGTCGCATAATAGAGAAATTACCGTACAGTACAGGAGAAGCTCGCAGGCAGTTTCGACTTGCATTAGCTTTTTAAGTTTAATTACTAATGTTAACTAGCATGTTAGTTAGCAATAATTAGCCTGTGCCTATGTCATCTCCTTACATATACCTACGCTCTCCGTCTCTGCAAGATTCAGAATGATTGAGATTTCTCTTGGCACAGCTACCAGATGACTTACAACTTTCAGACAGGTTGCTCAAGTCACATCCACGTCTTCAAGCTCATTTGGAGGCTGCGTAGTAACACTCTTCCATCACCGAAAAAAGTGCTTCTAATAGACTTCACTGCTCTCCGTTGTAAATCTATGGCGTCGCTTTGTCAATTTCTTTAACTGTCTATGCTATAGACAAAATACACACGTCAATAAACTGGTAAGAGCAAATCACATTTAACCATGTATCCAGCTAATTTCATCCAGCTAAAAATAGCTCACGTTACTGTAATGTGTAGACATTTAACTTCATTTAATATTTAATGTGACATTTTCTTTGGCAGGGTGCAAATGTTCCACCAAAACAAGTTCCTTCTTGAGACCATTTTACAGATTTTGCCCTTTTTTGCAACTGGAGCTTAGCACTGCCCAATACGATTAGGATTGGTTTAAAGAAATGCAAACAACCCCTGACCGTTTTTTCTCCTATACAGGTGCGTGTGTGTGGAGGGGCCAGACCTTCCTCTGCAGCGCTGTGGAGATAGGTCTGGCAATGCGAGACTATTTTCGTTGTGCTATTCACAGTTTTTCTTGATTGCTTTGATGCAGTGGTCAACTCAAACTCCACATTTTTCAAAACAGTTAACACACAGGCCAAAACAGTGGCACTCATGGTCAAAATGACACATTTTGTTTGCAAAAGGCTCTAATCGTGCCAAAACATTTTAAATGCAACAAAAGCAAATTTTGCCTTCAAACAATACAACTTGCAAACAAGTGTATGAGCTCTTCCAATCAACCATTACACAGTGGAAAACAAAATATTAAATACAGCACTCAGTGATAATCAGTGCACCATTGCTTGTTATTGTATCTATTACTGGACGTAGCTTTCATACCAGTGACATTTGTTGTTAAATTTGCCTTTTTGCAAAGAATTGGATTCAGAATCAGAAATGCTTTGATGCAAATTGTATTGATTCCATTGATTCTTACTTTCAAACTGTGGCTGAAAACTGAAATACTGTAAATATTACACAAAATACATGTAAACCAACATAAAATCTATTAGAGTATAAGAAATTAAGAAAATAAAAATAAAATCTATTACAGTAAAGTATAAACATCTATTGCTATAAGAAATAGCCACTATCGTTACTCAGTCTCTTGTGTCTTGACGATGGGACCACATGGTCTAACACTGCACACTGATCTATGGGGCCACATGGCCTAACACTGCACACTGATCTATGGGGCCACATGGTCTAACCCTGCACACTGATTGCTAATTGAAGATTTGTGTGAAGGAGTGTCAAACAGGTGCTTCAGTGATGTCATACTGATAGCAGGTAGTTTTTAATAGTTAGGAACAGATGCTTTCTGTTTGGTTACCATAGCTAAAACAATGGAGTTTGGACTGCTTGAATGACATCCATGTTAACAGTTCTGCTAAAGGGTGGGGGAAATGTGTCAATCCAATGAGAAAGGGTTAATACATTTGCAAGAGGTGTCTTCTGCTCTGCTGAGACAGTGATGATGAAAACCCAGTGGATCCCAGTTTCTTTAAGCAGGTCAAAGCAATCAAGAAAAACTGTAGACAACACTGCTCTTTTTCAGTCAACTACATTCACAGTAGCCTAACTGAAGGAGTGAAGGTAGATCATGTAACATTTCCTGTTATTGTTACAATCTAGAGCCTTTTAGCCCGCACTTTTTCCTAAGAATGCCTGTCAACATTGCCTTTCACTGCTGTTTGTTCCTCTGAAACTCAACTAGGTTGGCACTTTACTAATTGTTCTGCTTAGGTTGGGTCAGTGTAAGGGCAACGTCAGTTGCGAAAGTTCCCTAACTTTAATGATACAGTGCCTTACCCAGCAGTAGCAGACAATTGAGACATGTTTACAATGGGTATTTTTGTGATATGCTGAAGAAAACGTTATCTGCATGTTTCGGTAACACTTTATAATAATGGTACATGCATATCATGAATTAAGGCATGAAAAAGCATGGATTCATTCATGTAGTACTTCATGAACTATCAGTAATGTACAAGGATTACTGGTATCTCATGCATGACTTAATGCAGGAACAATACATTAATGTATGCATTAATGAATGTATTTGAATAATCATGACTTCTGATTTATTAATGATGTTCATGTCTTATAAATAAAAAAACTGACCAGTCACAGAAGTGTACATATATTCTGAAAAATTGTATTTTGTAATCACTGTTAACTAAACATTACTTCTTCATTACATCATCATGTTTGTGGCTCTTCAAATAAAGTGCTGACCTGGTCCATCTTTAACATTGATAAATAACATGTGATTAATGCTGGCCTAGAATTAAATGTATTAAGAAAATGATGCTGAGATTACTACATTTACACAAACTACAGTATACTGCAGATGCATTTTATAGTTGATTCGTGGTGTCACTAAGATTGGGGGCATATGCCACCATTAATCATATCTCATTTATCAATATTTGTATTGGACCAGGTCATCATGTTATATGAAGGGCCAAAAACACGATGAAGTAATGTTTAGTTAATAATCATTACGATACTACAATTCAGTTTCTTTAGCCTGTCACTTTAACTACAGATTTACCTATGAAGAAGACATGAACATCATTAATAAATCAGAAATCATGATGATTGAAATACCTTAATTGATAATAATAATTAACATATTGTTCCTGCATTAAGTTCTGAATGAGATACTATTAATCATGGTACATTACTGATAGTTCATGAAGTACTACGTGAATTAATTAATGCTTTTTCATGCATAAAGTCATGCATTAATTCACGATAATTCATGTACCCTTATTATAAAGTGTTACCCATGTTTCCCCCAAAAATGAATAAGCTAATGTGACAACTTGGAGCCAGGGTTGGGGTACTCTACTAACATCTAGCCTTCGATGATACTAAGTTTTTACCGTTGGTATGTTTTCGTTTTTTCCAACAATCTATCAACTGGCTGGCTAATATACACACAAGAACTTTACCAGGCCTCTTAGTTTACGTTTACATACCCTGGTCCTGAAAAAAACTATATGAACTGGCAGAGAGCAATTTTTGTGTTCTCCAACTGGACCTGGAAACTACACCTAAAAATCACTGTGCTGTGGATGAATGACTCATCTGCTAAAATAGTTAGAAAAATAACTTTAATTAATTAATTTTAAAATGTATGTATCCATGGGAAATGTAATTCAAACAATTAAAACCCTTGTAATATTCAAAAGCATGCATGATGCATTGGATACAATGGACTGCATAGTGCATATGAGTAATTCTTCTCTGTTTTTTAGTGTTTATTTTGTTCTTTCTTACAATGCTAGTGTATCAGTCCATGCCATTGTTGTCACTGTCATTTCTTAAACAATATATGGTACAGCAAATGGTATTATTGTACCACTATCTTTAAATAGTCACTCTGTTGCTCAATCTGTTGGTCCTTAATTTGTGTGTCAAACCTGCGTATTATAATCAAATTGGCCCACCCACAAAATTGTGTGGTAGGCACTAGGCAGTCTCTTTATAAGGTTAGCAGGACTCACACATATGTGTTTTTAGTTTTCTCTGAATTTGATATTGTGCCCAGGAAAGAGTGGCAATTAGGCTGTCAATGGCAGCCATCTAAACCAATCACTTTACATTCATCTTAACCTCCTTTATTTCCAACAAACAATTAAAAACCATTATCCCCTTTAAATGTGAGTGGAAATTATTGGACTCAGTTACAACAACAACAGTGGATTATTTTCTCATTTGTGGAATAGTTCATCTGTTGCTTTTTTACTGAACAATCACTGATTCACAAAGGGGGGTAATCTGATATAATGAATGACTACATTTGAGCAACCATCCACATGGAACTGTGTTGGAAAGTGAAATAAGTGACTGTAAATCTGTGGGACAATTCATCTGTGTAATGACGCACATGTTTCCACTAGATGGCCCTTGCACCCAGCTGTGCTGCCTCTTCAGGAGTCATGTTTCATTAGCACTTGATCTGATTGCTACTCAGTTCTTGCCTTAGTAAAGGAGAACAACTGACAATAACATGTCACTTTTCCATGAAGTTACCTAGAGTCCATATTTTAACTTAAAAATATGAATATGTAAATATGTAAACATTAACAACTTATATGTATTCTATAGTGTTATTTCTCATTATTACCATAAAGTATGTCGCATAAGGGATGCTTTTTATCCTGCTTCACGCATGAAAGCATTACAAACTACGTAGTAAGTCAGAAATAGACCTCTTCATTGAAAAACAACAACACTGATATGCAGAGTACATTATGTTCTAACCATTTGAGGAAGTGGTTTGCTCACCAGACTGTGTCACACGCAATCCTCATTTGACGCCTGATATTGAAAGTGTTTCACTAAGCAACTTGGCACTCACAAGCTGCACCAACTGCAATTGTTTACCCAAAATTCAGTGCACTAAAGCTAAGAAAGTCCCTTTGTAGGATGGGAGATGTCAGTCACTATCTCCTGTTAGACATAAATTGCTGCCCCCACGCAATGAGGGATCCCCCTCCCAAGGCCTCTCATAAACATCTCAGAACTGGACAGCTTTTTTCAGCCTGTGGGCTCTCACTCACAATATTACAAGGTTTCTTTTGTTTCTTATGGCAGCGTGGCACCCTGGGATCCATCCACAGTGGCCCACATGGGGATACTGGGTGTCAGAGGACTGCTCAGCCTTGACGTGGCTTCAAGGCACAAGCTGAGCTCTACTGGTGGAGCTGGTACCATTCCTCTGGGTGATTTATGGTCCGGACATGATGATAAAATAACGTGGCGGCCCAGATATTCTTCTATAGGAAACAGTAGACAGCTCTGTGAGTGAGAGAGGGAGGATATATATTAGGTGGGGGTGTTCAAAGCCAAAAAGTAATCGACCAGAGGGCAGGGCGTGAATGGGTGTGTGTGCAGGTGGTGCGTGTGGGCTGTCCGGCAGTCATCCTTGCTGGGTCAGTTTACCTCTCTGTCCTCAAACACACTGACCCTTTACTATAGGATATACCTCCTCTCCTTTCACTCTAGCTTTTATGGCCCCATGTAAATCTCTCTCCGGTAACACAAGCTTGTCAGTCCTCCTCTAGCCCCTTTCTTTTCAACACATTTATCCTCATGGAGAATTCAAAGAGGCACTGCTGCAGGGAGGTGGTATGTGGGCCTACTCAACTTGAAATAAATTGAAAGAGGCCGAGGGATGATCAAAAAGGAGAAAGTCCGGAGCGAAACCTTAGACATGGGAACTGCTGGACACTCGAGTGGGCAAGAAAGCCCAACTCAGATGAAAGGCAGTCGTCCATCAATAAGTCATTAAAGCAGACATGTGGACCCAGAAACAAGAACGCTGACGATCACGGCTGTCTCCGTTCCAAGTGTGAGCTCGCATGCAGGGAGATTGCAAGGTGAGACTAACGCTTGCCCTGAAATAAATAAAAGATTACATGAAAACGGAGAATGAGTCAAATGAGGAAGTGATGAGCACCATCTGGTGGATTTTGTTTTTATGGCCTTGATTGCCTCGTATTCACTCTGCGTGTGATGAGGAAGACGCCTACGAGCTCCAGGGGCTTTCTTTTTGTAACCACGCTCTATTGCAACATTGGAAAGTCAGTGCAAGGAGGTCACTAACTGCTCAGACAGGACTCCCTTTAACAACATGATTCTCGGCAATAAAATACCACCCAGAGCCGTCTGTCAGCTTTACGTCTTCAGGGCTGTTTGTGCTCTATTCATAGAAACGGAGAAATACATAGATGGGGAAGCAAACCAAACAGACTGCTTTCTCCAGCTGGCGAAGGATTACGTTATTTCATTAATGTGCATTTATTTGTGTATGTGTTCGGGTGACCCTGTGATGTCAAAAGTAAGACAGCAACCTTTTAGGGGCTATAATTGTATCACTGAAGGTCCAAACAAGCATGTCTGACCCTGATCTGTCTTAGTTAACTTATAAGAGATATAATAGTCTGACAGGGGTCACAGCAGCACTTAGTCATGTTGCAAATGTCACATGTCGAAACCAGGAAGCTTCTGGAGAGAAGCATATATCAAACTTTAATAGGCACTAAATTCAGCTACTTTAGCGATAGTGACAGCACAATGTTGGGTTTATGCCATAAAATCTGTGCACTGGCAGGGTAAAACCGTAGTAAAGGCGCAGCAGTTGCTTTACCATACCAAAACATAGTTGATGATGTTTCTCGCCTGATATGATTGCGTTTTCCTCAGCTCTTTCAGTAACAATAAGCGATATCAACATCAGGACGCCTTAATAATTTAAATAGTTTTGTAGCTGCTGAGTGTTGTTCACATCACATTTCCAAATTGCTTTGTATTTTCTCAGTGTGACTGCCATGAGGTGTTATGCATGACTTCAAAATTACAGAGAAATAACTGCACTCAATAGGGCTGTGCGCCGAATCCAAATCATCTGATAGACTTCAGCTCTAAGCCAAGTAACGATTTGGAATGGCTTTGTTGCACTGATTGTGTGAAGGACTCATGACCAAACAAAGTCATTGTACAAATGTCTCCCCCTTTTAGCCATTAGTCGTGTGTCACTTAAACTACTTACTATCAGGTCTTTCATGGCTCTGTTCTTGTTAGGTCTTTAATGACTTGAAATTCCCTGAATAAACAGAGTCAGGGAAGAGGTCACACAGCTCTCCTTTCACTCTTTCACGGCAGGTTCGGTTTTGTTTGTTAGTTTGAAGGCTTCTTACCAATTTGACACAGAACATTTGCCTAATTCTGGATTAGGGGCCTCAAATAAGCCAAAGGTCCCATAATGTCATAGTATGACTTCCAAGTCTTTGGAAAATCTCTTATATTCAATACATTCATAGGGGAAAAAAGTGGATAATGAGTGAGACGACTCAAGATATAATTTGATCTGTGGTACTGTATTTGGTCATCATTATGAATTATGTAACGTAGATGACCTGACAAAGCTTAAGCAAATAAATGCTCAGGTCACTGACCTTTCACCTGTGAACAAAATGGGTTGTTGTGCCATTTTGTGAAAAACTCTTCTTTGTTTCTGAAATTGAATTGAATAGTCTCCAGCACCCTGCTTGGTGCCAACCAAGCAAGGTGCTGGAGACTATTCAATAGTGAAGTTTTCAACGGCAGTTCCAAGCATAGTGCAAGACACAAACACAGTCAAACTAAGCAATGGTGAAATTATGACTTTATTTCTATGACTATATTTTGTTTTTAAAGGTAATGAAGGGTCTGTACTTAACATACAGGACATTAATATAGCAGCAAACACTTGTTGTGTAAAGATATAGTGGAGTAATGGCGGCCTAAGCAGAGAAAGAAGCCACACTCCCTCTGTGTCTGTTCTTATCTGAGCTTCTCTGTTAATTGTTTTGAGAGCCGGTCCGTGCTTGTAAGTGCCTTGTTTGTCGGTATCAGACGATGGTGTCTTGGTGGAAATGGCTGTTTTTTTATGTGGCCGTTTTGTAATTTTAATGACGATGGCCTCTCGCTCAGAGAACAAATTGCTAACTGTGGACAGAAAACATTTAACATGGATACAGTTCCTTCATCCACACATTGGTGACGTTGGCTGAGTGTGTTATGTGATGCATCATGAAGGACTGGCAGTAGGACGGTGCTAGTCTTTTCCTGCCTAGTGAGCAGCTAATGGTGCAGAGAGCATATCCCGGTGGGGGAGACAAACACTGTGGCCCTGCTACGATGCCAGATGTGCTGTCAACTCAGTATTGTCTGCAGCAACAAAGCACACACACCGTTCTCTGCGCTCGTAGGGTATTCACATTCGGAATGAGATACTCTGCCATTAACGTTTCTGCTGCTTGCGCCAGCTCGCCTACTCTCAGCACTACAGATCTGTCATATATTCTCATTTTCAGCTTTTCTTTTTCTTAAAACAAGTGTCAGTGACATAAATCCACAATTTTTTTCTGGTGCAGTTTCCCTCGTTTGAGAAATGTACAAGTAGTGAGTGTAACAGTCTCGACAGAATATGGCAAATCAGTGCATTAGTATCAATTAAATTACACATTATTAGCGACATCTCTCAAAGAAGTTGATTTGTGTTAAAAAAAGGTGAAATGATCTGATCTTTTTTTCACCTGTTTTGATAAGAAAGATCTTAAGTCTCAATAAATGAACAATTGACTTGTTAAGATGGAGGTTTATTTTTGCAGTGAACTGAAGAGACCACACACACACACACACACACACACACACACACACACACACACACACACACACACACACACACACACACACACACAAAAGAGAATATTTTATGAGACATACACACAAAACATACACACAGACATGACACACCCAAGCACACACACACACACACACACACACATACACACACACATAGATACAGATACACAAAGAAACATAAATGCTGACACACACACACACACAAACACACATATACACCCTCCCCCATTACTGAAGGAGGGGCAGCCATCTGCCCTCAGCCGCACCACCACCACAATGAACAGATCAGAGGAATCTACTAATGAGAACGACTTTTCTGCTGTTAAAAATTCATTTGGTGCTTCTTGCTGTCAAACAACCTGCAGCCTCTGCTACCACATCACCCACTACATTACATTAAATTACATATTCATCTGAGGAGGCTGTTCTGTTTGTCTCCTAAGCACTGCCTTAGTCAGTGCTGATAACTTAATCACCTGTGGCTTTTTTTAAGCAACACATCACAAAGGTCAACTCGGTGCTAAGACTTGAAATCGCTCGTTGCGTAAGATTTCATGACAAAACACTCTGCAGTCGTGTCGACAAGAGAGAGCTGGTGTTTTGACACAGTCTGACGCCAGCATGAGCAGACAAAAACAAGGCTCTCTGCAGCAGTCGATAGTTCATCTTTCCAAACCTCTCACGCAATCTGAGATGAGGGAAGTGCGACCGGGGGCAGACGACGGCTGCTGTATTGTCCCGTGATCCGTGGCAGAGTGGGGGTGGAGGTGCGGGAGGTTATTGATCTCACTGTGGACATCTGTAGCATCTATCAGTAGGGCTGTCAGTCATCAGAGAGGGGAAGTGAGGGCAGAGTGGAGTGGTTTTATGTGCGTAGCCAACGTGATGAAGCAGGCAGACAACAGCGGCGAGACAAACAGGTTCACCCTGAGTTCTCCCTGTTTCTATACCAGTCCGACATCAGCAACTTGTTTTTGTTTCTCTCTGTCGTATTTCTGTTTATTTCCACTTGTCTCTCGCTGCAGCCCTCCCTCTCTACCGCCAAGTCTCCAGTGCTGAAATTATTATTGTATTAGAAAGTTTACTTGCACACGAGGAGTTAAAAATATGTGTTGTATTAAAAAGCCAGCAGTAAGAGAGATAAGCGGAGTATCTGCAGCTTCCATTTAATTATCGAGGCAGTGGAAAATGGGCTTGCTTGGGCCAAAATTCATAGATGGTGCCAACAAAATGTACTGAGTTAATGCTTCACATTCTTTGGAGATGCAGCCAAGCCCGCTGGCTACATATGCGTTTATTTGTAAAAGATTTTGTCCAGACGTTTGCCTGAAGTTGAGAGATTATCTGCATTATCTGAAGAGGAAAATGTTGCAACATCAGTAAACAGCAGTACTGACACTCAAAATATAGATTCAATAATTCTCCTCTTTGCTGTGCACAAGTTTGTGTTAGGTTTAGAGATGTTTTGAGAGCTCAGAATGAACGCATGTTATGTGAAACCACATCACATTATTAAAGGACAGAATAGAGACAGCTGGAAGACGGAATCGAAAGCACTTCTCGCAGATTTGCGTTATAAAAACATGATTTATGACATTTTGCTGCCGCGGTGTTACATAGCCGGTGTACTGTCATTATCTATGTGGGAGAAATAGAAAAGCCCCGCAGATGATTTAGAAAGTTGATGATGGGAGAAACTATCCTTCTCAACCTATTATGATGGCAGCCAGCCGCTGGGCATTCAAATACAGTAAAGTTAATGAATCATGGGGGATGAGAAAAGGAGAGCCTATAAGGAAAAGTAGCTGTGCATGATGCCGGGACAAGGGAAAGGTAGAAAACAGTGGGTGTTGCATGAGTCATGGAGCCTTGTTGGAGACTAGAGTCAATATTAAGTGAGTAAGACTAATAATAAGTCTGAATAACAGAAAGGTGACTGAGCTCAAGTTACATGTGCCAGAGAAAGTCTGTTGTTTTATGTTTACCTTGACAATTCGTGCCTGTGAATACATGCATGGACTAAACTGCTTGCGTGATAAAGTGTGATCAAATTTCCATTTTAACATGAACCAAACCAGTTAATATCCTTTTCTGCCAGCCCAGACATAACAAAGAAACCAACACCTTGTCTCTGTTATTAATAATGAAACACAAATCAACCAGGACCATATTCTTGAAGGAATAAGACAGTTTAACATTTTGGAAAATATGCTAATTTTCCTTTTATTTTATTTATATATTTTATTTAATTTGAGGACCAATACCGCTCTCGGTTCTATGCGTTAATTATGGAGCCAGGAGACAATTAGCTTAGCACGAAGAGTGGAACAGGGGGAAACAGCTAGCCTGGTGGTATCAATATTTTCATCTAACTCTTGGCAAGAAAATAAGAATAAGCTTATTTCCCAAAATGTCAGATTATTCCTTGAAGAATCCAAACTTTAAATATGCAATAACCAATTTGCTTGTAAAACTTTGGATTGAACACAGCCTTTGTTAAAAGTAAACACAGAACCTAACCTCCCTGAGCCTTGTTATTTCACTTTTTTAGAAAATGATTTTGTGTGTGGTTTTCTTGGGATAATATGTGTGTGGTAGATGTATGGCTAAAGACAGTCTTTATGATCATCTGTAAAACTGATATATGCTGTATTGATATTTCACCGGAAAAAAAACATTCATTTAAAAAACAGCTAACTGATGTCACATGTCATCTGATCTTGTGGCATTCCCCATTTACATGGAAACGTGTTGGAGAAAGGAAACAGGAACTTGTGTTTTTGTTTATGCGAATCAAATGTTGGGTGTGACTGAAGTGCCATGTCTACAGTTTTTCCAACAATAGAAGCTGCAAACAGCAGCACAAGACTCAAAGTCACAGGACGGACATGAGGGGTATTACAAAAATCATCATCTCTAGTGCTCAGCTAAGAAGGCACTTCTCTGAGCGCCCCAGACGACAAGTCTCTAGACATTTATTTTCCCTAAGACGATCAGGATATCCAAAGCTTAATCTACAGAGCATCCTGTCTCAACATCTGCTAATACATATATGTGTCAAAGTCTCCTAATTTTGTCAGATAACATAAAACCAGATGGAAAGCTCCCTAGGGAGACAGGGCCCCTCTTTAATTATATTACTCTGTGTGTGTGTGCGCACACACACACACACACAAACACATCAGTCCAAGACATAAGCAGCTAGTGAAAACCACAGAGAGTAGTCCTTACAGATCTGAAGCTGCCCTGAAGGCAAGAGGCCCATGATGGATCAGACATTGATTTGATTTGAAGTGAGTGTGAAAGCCGCCGTCCATGCCCTCTGCCAGAGAGGTGAACCATGATTGACCAATGGCTGTCTGGAGGGTTCACTCAGGAAACTGTAAGTGGACAGGCTGGACCTGCTACTAACAATCACCTTTTGTACAAATCGGCTCGAAATGAATTGTTGATTCACAGAGTGGAAACAAAAAACGAGTCCCAGCTGCCAGCTATTCCATCACCCCATCCCTGAGCTGTTACTTCTTCTTGAATCCACAAATAGACACGTGCAATATACATGTAGGCTATCCATTTTATAGCATGCGAGTCATTCAAGCTGTACTTAGCAAAAGTTTAATCTCAAAGCACAACATATTTGTACAGTTGGCTCACATGAGAGAAGAGGGCCCTATATATGAGATTCTCCTGTTTACACTTAATAAAGTCACGGTGTGATCTGGGTTACTCGTATGAAATCTTGTCCACCTACACAAAGTGATGAATCACAACAAATTGTGTCTAAACAGAACTAAGCAGAGAAAAACTAAGATGTACCTGCTACAGTTGGAGCTGTTGCCTCTCTTGTCCCTCTCCTTTTCACATAAAGCATCACAGACATCATCCTGTAAGCAGTAGTGAATTAATATAATATATATATATATATATATATATATATATGTATATATGTATATAAATAAATTATTTAAGAAAAGCATCTGTGCCGCTCTACAAAATGCTTTGTGCAATACTACATACATGCAACATTTTTTATGTGTTTGTCGATGGAGTTTGAGCTCATTTTAACAGCTTTACATACTGTTGAGTTGTTTAAAGGGGCGCTATGCAGTTTTGACCATTTCTTCGCTGTTTTTCTCGCTTTTTGCTCGCATGTTTCTCTATAGAGATCCCCCCCCTACAGCTTCGGAATAGATATTTGGCAGCTCCTATGTTTACTTGTGTCTGACTCCTCGCTCGGACTCGTCAGTCTGCCGTTTCCTCTTTCTCTGTTCCTCCGACCATGCTTTCCTAGCTTTCTGCTTCTTTTCAGCCGGCTCAGCCATGACGATAGTGTGAAAAACTCTATCGCTACCTTGTTAGCCGGTTACTGAATGGGCGTATGTGTGCAGTGCCGTGAAGCAATTACCTGATATCATGCGATACTTCCTGACGGTGAGGCCGGCGGCTCGCTGGCCGAAAGTTACAAGGGTGGTTTTTCCTCTCACAGGCGATAGGGGGGACCGAGACGACCACCATTCAACTCGAAAAAAGTCATATAACCATTCCAATGACTCCGAAGCTGTAAAAAAAACGGCATAGTTCCCCTTTAATGTATACAAATTCTTTATCAGATCAGATGTTTTGTATGTTTAATCTGAAGATGATTAAAGATATTCAAGATAAGTAAATAAATGTAGTGAGTAAAAGTAGAACTTGTAGAGAAGACATATTTTAGCAGTAAAATGGGAATACTCTGGTCTCTTAACATGACACAGTAGTTGAGTAAATGTTTAGCCGCTTTGTGATCGCACAAATTTTTCCCAGGGACCTTTTGAGGAAATCGTTTTATTTCAACTGCAGGGACTAGTGTCTAAATTAAGTTCTAAGGACATTTTCCAGGGACATTTTACCCTCCAAAAAATACCTGCTCAGGAGGTAATACTTCCTCCTGAGCTATTCGGGGCGCTGTGTGCAAGGATGGCCGTTGCTGATTGGTCAAACACAAACAGCGCTGTTGCTTCAAGTCGTGTACTGCTTCATTCATAAAACAAGAAAATAGGCTAGTATCAATTTAGGAGCATTTTAGGATGAGGCATGAACATTGCTCTTTGTTTGATGACATTAAAACAATTAAAGGAACACGCCACCGTTTGTTGAAATAGGGTTATTCACCGTCTCCTCTATAGTTATATTGTAAAGGAATCGTCTATTAGATATGGATGCAAATAGGTTGTCAAGGAAAATATTTCTCTGGGATAAACATATTCTTGGTCTTTGGTCTAACGACATATGCAAATTGTTTTGTAATTATGGTTTTGGGGATTTGTTTCTTAATAATGAAAAGCTGAATATCGGTTTGTTTAAAGAATCTGTGTTTGCTAAAGACAAAAAGCAGTGGGATATATGGGCTAAGCCAAAATTGCGTATTTTTGTAATGATAAAACCAGAATATGGCACTGAGAATTATGTTGTATATAATTTGTCAAAAAGGCAAAGATCCTTATGCGCTCAAGTGAGATCTGGTGTTTTGCTTTTGACTATTGAAACAGGATGATATGTTAATGTAGAAGAGGAAAAACGTATTTGTCCTATGTGCTGTTTGAATGATGTAGAAAATGAGTTCCATTTTGTTTTCTATTGTCCTTTTTATCGTGAGCAGTGTGATTTTTTGTTTTGTAGGATAAAAGCAGAGATTGATTTGG
Source organism: Perca flavescens (assembly GCF_004354835.1). NCBI lineage: Eukaryota > Metazoa > Chordata > Actinopteri > Perciformes > Percidae > Perca > Perca flavescens. The sequence goes on along the minus strand of NC_041341.1, from coordinate 26,463,401 downwards.
TAAATATGGATGATGCTCAAAGATTGAGATGGCTGTTCACATATGAAACATAAATTGCTCTTTATCGAGTGTAGATGAGAACTAGTTGTTTGTGTGTCGTATGTGTGTACGTGTATATACATGTATGTATGTGTATGTCTATATATTTGTATTCATGTATTTGTTCGAAGGATTTGTATATGCAACGGGAAGATGTTTGTTGAATAAGTGAATTTGTGGTGTCTTGTAATCCCATGTGGGATGGGCCACGATGTTTGGCATGACACAGAAATAAAATATAACTAACTAACTAACTAACTAACTATATAGGTGGGCAAAAGCATTTTTGTCTCAGTGCGTGCATTGTCTTAGTCCTGCAGCGCACTAGCCTAGCTTAGCGTAGTGAATGGAATCCTTTGTTGCCGGTTAGCATGTTGTGCCAACAACAACAAAAAACAACCTAATTACTTCTTGTGGCCTGCGTATTCACAAGTACAAATAGCAATGCAGATTAAGACTAGACAATTTACTAGGCAGATAATGACTTTGGACTATATTGGGTGGAAGTACAGCCGAAGCACTGCTACTTTGGCGCAGAGATATCACGCAGCAATTCTGTGTGAGTACAGGTCTAATATTGGTCGATCTATCCCGTAAAAATAACCATGCGTCATGTTTACAATAATCACTTACTCTGTGGACAGCTATTTATTGGGTCCATTCAGTATTTTTTCCCAGTTGACTTTATCGCACCACTCCTGTGAGACTTTGCTGTCTGCTTACAGACTTATTTTTAAAAAGAGAAAAATCGTGCGAGCAAGCTGAAAGAGAGACAGAGATAGAAAGAGAAGTGAGTGAGTGTGGTGGTGCTGTGAATAAGAGAATTAAACGTTATTTTCAGATTTTTTCACAGCAGTTACATTCTAAAACATAAATAAATAACCATCAAACACTCAGCAGATAATTAACTGTGGAGACAAACACTCTTGGTTTAATTTTTAGTTCCTTACAAAGTAGTTTTAGGGACTGTTAATTCCAAGGAACTTTGGGATGAAAGTGTTACATTCAGCCACTGGTTTCCTGACGTCATGGAGCTTGACCAAATCACACATTTCCTGACTGCTTCTAATTTAAGTTAACCTTTCATGATTCCAGTTGCTGCGTTAAGTATTTTGCATTTTCTTTCTACAAATGATTCTGTTTTTTGTTTGTTTCAATTGCCACAACAATGACTCAACCTGTAACCAGTTCACAAAAGCTTTAATATTTACTGTTAGAATAACCTCAGGAAAACCCCTGTGATGCACAGGAAATGATGTGCTTTGCACCTGCAATTTGCCCGACAAAACCCGAAAAGAACAGAAACTGAATCTCCTTTGGCAGAAAAAAATTCTGACACAAGAAACATCCCGGTACTGTCCGCACAGTTTGATTGACAAGTGATCTCTGGTACAGAGCGGAAGCACAGCAGCAAAAAATAATGTGGAGATTTCAAGGACTGGCCTGTGGAGGAAGTAGGGCATGAAGGTTGCTAGTTAGTGTGCAGTTAACACTTCAAGATACACAAGGTTTATCTAGGTACAAGAGAAAAGTAAACAGTAAATCACAGCGGAGCACAGCGCTGACTGAAACACAAACACTGCTCTCGCTGTCATACAGATGGTATTGATGATAACCCACAAGCTTTTTGACACTCCTGATAATGACACACTCTGCCAGCTGCCTCGGGACCATCCTCTTTGGCCACCACAGCTCAAAGCAGATATCCAAGTGTCTCGATGCTTAACAGATAATAATCACTCTAAACAATATGAGTTCATAGGAGCTTGCGTGGACTGAAAAACCTCTGTCTGTCCCCGCGAAAGGCATCCCTTCATCACATCCTGCTCATCAAGCTTACAGTGTTGATAAGTCCTGTGCGCTTGCTGCTAATAATTAATGAATGGATATTTCCTGCCTCATTGTTTTTCAAAAGAGAGTGTGTTTTGACCCATTCGGCCTGCTGAGGCTGAAGGGAGAGCAAAATATAATTTCCAGAACCATAATGAGAACAAACAGCACAGCAGAAATACGATTCAAAACGAACAGTGAAACAAACAGCACCTGTCATATCCTGATCAATAGGCTTTCCTGTGGGAATACAGTGCTATTGGTATGCTGACAGAGTGACCAGCGCCCGTCCTATTTCCTGTCATAAACAACTCTGAAGCATGGGCCTGCTAAATAATCAAAAAGTTAGAAAACCGGATGCTGGTGTAGGCACAGCAAATCCAGATGTATTATTTACTCCACATCTTTGTTTACACAAAAACACAATAATCCTCACAGATTTGGGGCAGTGGGGGGTAGGAAAGGCAACCCTCCGAATCAGCGCAGGGATCTACAGTCTTTGCAGTAGAAAAGAAAAGCATTCAATTGTGTAGAGAAAATAAAGCCAAAGGCAGCCGAGTACAAAGGGCCGCAGGTCCCAAGCGAGCGCCTTTAGGATTCGACCGAAGAGTTGACTCGAGGAGGAAATCATAGGGCTGAGGGAGCACAGGGGGTTGGTTTGTTTAGCTATAAATCCTGGTATTTTTTAATTCACAGGGGGCACTCCCTGTCTGCCTCGATACAAACATGAGGAGAAACAATCAAAGACTTCTTTTCATTGGCATTGTGGTGTTCTTTTTGAAATAATACACATTTCAGACTAAGAGTTTCCTTTGTTTCCACATTCCCCGTTTTGCTGAAAAGCTACAGCATCACTGGCAAAGGACAACACATTCAGCAAAATAATGCGCGTACCTGTGTTTACTCCAGGTAAAACAGAAAATTGGCACATCATTTGAATTGCTTCACAATAGGCTCCAGCTTGATGAGCAGACTATGATTAACTCATGTGACTCATCAACTGAGGGCAGAAAAACAAAAAGAATTGTGTTAAAAGACGTGACGATTTTTTACTACCCACTGCCCTTTCCTGGCAACTGTAGAAGGAGGGAAAGAAAACGACTATTTGTTTTCTGAAAGCTCCAGGCAGTCAGTGTAGACGGTGTCATCTTTCAGACAAGGAGGCACCACAGGGGCGATAAAGCGTCCCTTTGGCCAGGGCTGATAAATGTTCCTCAGCCTCATGTCTCTCGTCACAGGAAGCTCCGTCCATCGACGAGGATGCTCATATACACAAGTCCAGCCTGTCGTTTTTCCATCACTGTGTTTGAATAATGAATAAAGTCTGTCTTCTTGTGCTGAGTGGTGCCATAAATCAGCACTAAAAGCAAAGTGCCGAAGGCGATAGTTTTATTTTACGCACGGATCCTCTCTGGAAAGGTTCAAATGTTTAGGTGTACTTGAATAATCTGACACTGAGAGGTAATGCAAGTGTTGCCATGTTTACTCTGGTGCTCCTCAGAAAAAGATGCTGAGTAGCAGAATGATATAAACGTCTTTACCCTTTTCTGCTAAAGTATCCTATGAAATAGTCTCTAAACGGTCTTTTTTAAAAGCCACATTTTCTAAAATAAATCCAAGATGAAGTTAAAGCACATTAATCAAACCATCACTAAATTGCAGATTGAAATACAGCTGATCATACATGTGCCTGATTCTTAAATCATATTCATGATTAACACATAAGGTGTAAAAAAACTAATGCTTTGTGCTGGCCATCGTTTGTGAGAAAAACGGCTGCTGACACGTCATTTCAAAAGAATCTCCGACAGGACTCTTGACGGTGGAAGTAATGAGGCGGTCTGGCTTGGCAGCAGGTTTATTTCCCTCTCTCCGTCCTCTGGTCATTTGACTCTGGAAAGCTTATCTGCTGTCATCTGGCCCATTGTCCCGTTATCTGAGGGGATCAGGGCTGAGCTGAGCCTCCTCCACCACTGTCCACACAGGACAGATGGAGTAGGACCTCCACCTGCAGAGAGCCTAAAAGAACACTTGCTGTGATCTTCTGTCGTATACAAATGCAGCAGAGGGATCTCCCAGTGTCTGGAGAAAACTCATTCAGAACGTGATTGCAAATACTGCGACAGTTACATAACCTTGTTGCTTTGGGAAAACCTGAAAAGGACAGGGTTATTTAGTGAACATCTGAACTGCCTTGTAAATGAATACATTCAAATCATCAAAGCAGGGCAGTTTGCATAGCATTTGTATAATGTATATACACACGACAGATAAACCTCCATGGGGCACTGCAGGCCGTTTGCCAGTGTTTTAATACTGTTGCAAGGTGAAACCACAATGGAGACGTTGGTGAAAAAGGAAAAGGAACTCCAGTTGCATTTATCATGGACTCATAGAAAACACCCTTCCTATGCAACAACACGCTGCATTTCTCAACCGGCCTTGTGGCTTGCTTTGGATCTTTGCCACATGTGGATATATATTTCTCCAGTAACTGCTCGAGTGCAGTGTCACCCATTTCAGTTTTTATTGGTACATGCCCCCGTTGTCTAATTCTGCAGGGACTCCATGTCAGGACAGGCAGCAGTAGGATTCAGGGTAATCAGCGTGAAAATGTTCAGGAGTAAAAAAAAAAAAAATCTTTTCAGTTGTTGCCCACCAACGTTGTCAGACGTCAGAGTAAGTTTGCTAGTATTCCAGTAAGAATAAATAAAAGTAAACCACTTGTATATTGCTATCCTACTGTCACCCAAAAATAACTTTAGCACCACAGTTTGTCAGAATAATGCACTTAAATAGCCTGGATAGCACACCTGGCAGAGCAGGTGCATATATATATATATATATATATATATATATATATATATATATATATATATATATATATATATATATATATATATAGATATAGAGAGAGAGAGAGAGAGAGAGAGAGAGAGAGAGAGAGAGAGGGGTTTACTCTTCGATGCAGCAGCTGTAGGTTGGACTCCGACCTGCGGCCCTTTCCTGCATGTCATTCTCCCTCTCTCTCCCTTTTCATGTCTTTAGCTGTCCCATATAAATAATGGCCTAAAATGCCCCAAAAAAATTATCTTAAAAAATGAATGATGCACTTATTTTAAACTGACTATGGACCGTCAGAAACAGATACAGTATTTAACAATATCCACTAAGTTACATACTTCAAACTCTTTCTGGAATTGAAGACTCCAATAATTCTTTACTCAAATGAGTTTAGGTGTCATTCCTTGGCGCACAAAACGATTGCAAAGACGTTGTTCAGTTCACCCTGGTAAGTTAACTCTTCATGGACAAATCTGAAGTCAAATTCTCTCATCCATCCAACTTTTTTGATGCAATTCTTATACATTTGTCATTGAAGAAAATTGCTTGAAAAAGGTAGATGATTATTGCTTATGTCAGTAATGTTAATGTAATTTCTGTTGAGCACACAGGCTGTTTATGTCATACTGTATTCACTGGGGTATTGTGAGCTTGACTGAGGTCGAGGAAAGAGTTTTTAAAAGGGCCAAGAGTACATGCAGCAACGCAGCAAAGTAGGAAGTTTATTACAAGAGGGTGCCTTCCAAAGATAAGGAGCAAGCTTTGTCTTTAAAGTGGGTCTATTGTTCCAATTCAAGCTCTTTTTTCAAAGACAAACATTTAAGCAAGCAAGCCGGATGCTTTTACAAATATTTCTTTCTGTGTGGAAATATAATCATTATTTTTTGTTTGTGCCAACTTTGCGAAGACAAAAAAAAGTTTCCAGTGGTATTGACAGCTTCTACGTGCCACTTAAATCAAGCCTCTTTGTGAGATTATGGTCACTTCTTCACTATAATTGCATCTATGATTAAAGTTGTGTGATAAATTGTGTATTATTAGAGAATCGTTTTTCTAATGTCACGTTTTACTCGCTGAGGCTTGATGCATCTTGACAGAAGACAAAACCCAAACACAGATCGGCGAGAATGAATGTTGAATATCTCACCTTGGCTAAGGGCCACCGACCCCCCCTACCAACCTTCTTCCCCTTAATATACTTCACAAACCAACCATGGTGAGATAGAAAAACAAACGCACCCTGATAGAGCCTTGACTGATAGATAGATAAAGAAGTTATGCATTCCAGCGTGAATAATGAACATGACTCTATGCTCAAAAATGCAGGATCATTCAGATCATCTTCAGTTATTTAAAAACAACAAAATCCAGACCTCAACCCCCCCCTCCCCTACTAACGTTACAGAGGTCAGGATGCAAAATATATGCCACAAAGTAGATTTAATACTTACAGTACCACAGATTCAGTGTGAATAATAGTAATGGGGTTGCGATATGAGATGAAACAAACACTACTTTAGTAAGTAGAGGATGTTTTGATGCTCTAAATCAAACTGCCAGTGAAAAAGAGCACTACAAATATACAAATATAACAAAAAACTGTCTCACTCCCACAAATTTCTGTCTACAATAGCTTGGCAAGCACATACAGTTCTTTTACACAAACCACTTTTCAGCGCTCAGACAAGAGATTACCTTTAAGAGATTAATGGTATTTAAGTTACCCAAAAACTCTGTGTGCCTGGGCAACACCCAAAGTCAGCTTCTACAACAAAGGCTGGATTTTTTTTTTTTTTAAAAGACAGAAAAGTAGGTGATATTTGAACAGAGGTATCATTATGAAAAATGATCCCGTGCTGACTTGCTGAGGGGGCCTGGGATGAGTTGGAACTGGAGGACTTGGTGTTGACTGAACAGCGCTGTTCATTCTTCTCTTTATCTCTCTGGCATTCTTCTGCCTCATTTCAATAGCCATTCTTCACTGAAGAGCCCCCTTCGCTGCCGTTCACACTTCTTGTGATTTGTATTCAAAGTAGCTCACAGATCTTTTGTATTCCGAGCCGATAGCAATCTGAATCCTCACACTGACAGCGGAGGCTGCAGATATCCTGCTAAAGCAAGAAAATAAAAGTTCTTATTTATTATGAGGAATGAAATCTCCTTTGTGAAAATCCTACAAAACGATTATCTGCATGAACACACAGACTCTGCAGATGATGAAAGGTGCATTGCGAAAGCAGATTGATTGCAATGCACTGATTACACCTAAAAAGCTACAAGACAGGGCACAAATGTGGCACTGGAAAAGGTGTTCTTTTTTTTTATGAATTTAAAATAATAACACCATCAAAATCTCCATATTTAATTCCAAGAATATGAGAAAACATTCATAACTTTTGTGTCACCTATCAGTATGTCTGTACCAAAGTCCCAGTATTTTTGATGATCTGGGCTTTTTATGTTGAAATTCCAATTGCAATTTCGGCACACAACATTCAATAAGTTTTGATTCATGCACTATTTGGACGTTCTTTAAATAACTTCATAAATAAGAAATTACAACATTGAATTGATTGAATATGTTCTCATTTAAAAAGAAATAAATTGCTATGTTTGAGACATTTTGCTCATAAAATGTATGTTTCATATAAGGTTAGCAAATTGATCCAATACCATGCAACTGCACCATTTCAGTGACCTCACAACACCCAAACACACATAATGTTGAATTCAAAAACAGCCGTCAGGAATTTGAGAAAAAAAAAGTATGAATGCTTCAGATGAACATTCTGAAAATGTAAAAAAATAAGTACTGTAGTTGTGCTTGCAGACAGATAACAGAGAAACTGTCAGTGTCTGAATGACGTTGATAAGAGCATCATACCAATACAGTGGCCTTTCTCTGAGCTGCAGATTCCCCCTGTTGCTCTCCTCAGGAGTCCAACTGCAGGAGGATCTGTTGAAGACACACACAGGATTAGTCTACAACCATCTGTGTGTGAATGCTGTTGTATAATTGTTCATGTTTTCTTATTATATTAAAGTAATAATCACTGAGCTGCTAATTTGTTTTTTGTCTGCATTTCTTCTACTAAGCGCTCCCATTGGCAGGGTGTTTCAACACTGCATTTTCACCTGATTGCTTGTAAATTAAACTGTTTCTTTGATTTCCTGCAGGTGCTTCACATGCTAACTACCCTAAAATACATAGTTTCCTTCACAACAGGGGATTTTAGTCATACCAGACACCAGGAGTTTGGAACAGCAAATCCTCCATGATTGTGCTACAGATTGAATCACCTTGTCAGTATGATAGAGAGGAGCAAAACGGCTCTATCAAATTGAGTGACGGAGTCAAAGATGTTTCAGTCATTTTAAACTATTCTGCGTTGGAGATTATATTTTGGGTTTTGTCGGTCATTTTCAGTGGTACTCGGTACAGTCACAACACAAATGACTGTGGTTTTCATTCCTCATTTTTAAAAGCACCCTATTGTATTACTTTTTATCACAGCTCACTGTTGATGATGATGATTGAAACCCAACTGGGAACTGTGGTGAGTTTTTGGGGGGTTTTCAGGCTACAAACAGAGTTGTTTACAGTTGCTAACTCTCCGTTGCTAACCTCTGATACAGCCAGGTGGGAAATGTTTTCAGTGCTGATATGCACAATATGGGTGTTCCGTCTGACAAATCCAAATAATAAAGCATGATCTGCTAATGCAACCTAGATGCACATAAATGAAATTTAGGTAAGAAAAAAATGTTGTTTATGTTTTATGAAAATGTGCTGATCTTTCCAAATGGTATGGGATGCTGCAGCTCTAAGAATAGCGTTTAGCTTTTTACACAAGGAGGAGACATCAATGGAATCAATGGTGCAGATTGACTCATTGCATCTATCACTGCTCTCATATATCAAAGGCATGAAATAGTATTTGAATGCCACATAGAGGAGATTCAGTTTCAGACATTAGACAACCGTCCGCTACATCTGAGAGGAGGGTGGGGAGTTTCGTGAGGGCTGGCCCTGTCACCACCACCTAAACTGAAATCAGAGAGGGTTGGTAAAAGCTGTGAGAAAATGAATGTTCTACACTCTGAGGCTCGATAGCCGTTTGATAGAAATCTCACATTATAGGGTGTGTGTGGTTCTTTTCAAATCCACTGGGGGTGATTTAGCACTTGGCAGCGCAGACATAACAGCACTTGAGAAGAGACAGGGTGTGTATAAAGGTGAGGACGGAGTCAGACCTTCGCTGATGAAAACTGTCATCATACACTGTGTAAAGTGTGTAAAATGATTTGTAAAGAGAAATATGAGGCATGGAGAAGTCCCTGAATGACCAATCTAAATGTCAATCCTTGATTCGCGCAGAATCAAGAGGGAGGTGCATAATGTGAGGCTGCTGAGCTGATGAAATATTACCAGAAAAGCGTGTGTAATCCTGAAATTGCTCTAATTTTCCAACAGCTCTCCTGTAAGGAAATCTGTAATATAATATTGATTACTACTGACCTTGTTGAACTTTACAGCACGTCTTTTTCCTGTGGTAATATTGTAACATTCCTATACTCTTGTGGCTCTTCAGCACTTAATATAAGTTAATAATCATATTATCACACTGTTAATCAATTCTATTTTCTTATTATAGGCTACTCCAACACATTTCCTGTATATATACTATATTTATAATACTCCTTTAATGATGTGCAACTGTTGATGCAATGCCATAATGTTTGTATATTAGCCTATTCTTGCCCCAAAAATATCATAGGATTAGTAGCCTATAGTTCTTGCTTGTACATGTCATTACTTCCCATCGCATGAAAAAAACAACTCAACATAAAGGAAGTCTGAGCTGAGAGCAAAAATCACCAGAAATCATTTCAAAATCATCTAAGCCATATGTCATTATATACCTGTCACAGTGGCCAAACTCACACACACACAACAGTCCTTTTCCACGTTGTCCCCAGAGATTTCAACGGTTCAACGGTTGTTGTTGTTGTTGTTGTGTGTTTTTTTTTAAGTTGACGAAATAACAGACACTTTTCGGACAAAACGTTCCACAAACTGCCGCCCTCACCACCGTCAGAGTTGTTGGTTTTATAGTCGACCTGTTTTTGGAGACGAGCGCAACCTACCGCTCCTCCCCCCCGGGGTGGAGGGGAGGGGTCAGGGGCACCGGTGGTGTAGAGCCTATATATGTAGCCATTAGAGAGTTTGCTTACAGACAAGCAACTGATCACCCTGCTACACACACTGGTCCTAACGATAGGCCTACATTATCAACGAGCGGTAAACATGGAGGTGAGTTTCTTTATTGACATCTTTCTAAACTAATATGTGACAGTTAGGTCTGTTTTTGCTTGAGGCTGTTTTATTGCTATTAATGAAAATCAATGTTTTTGTTTACAATGGTTTAATTCACTATAATCAATTTATTGTTTTCTCATTTTCAATAAATAAATTAAATGATAAAATGAGCCAGTTGGAGAAAAACACAATTTAAACTGTTAGACAACTCCAACTTTGGAAACAAGTTAGCAGAATTTACTTTTTTTTTAAAGAGAAATTGTGTTAAGTAATGCTAACAACTGCTTGGATCTCAACTGTTTTCTAACTTTTCAATTCCTTTTTTCTTTCAGCTTGATGTTACATACACCTTTGACAACAGCACTGACAACATGTCAGAGGAGTCTGGCGACTTTGACCTGGACTTCCAGGAGCCATGTGGCAGAGTGCTCAGCACTGAATTCAACAAGATCTTCCTACCGACAGTTTACGGAATTATATTTATTCTGGGAGTCATTGGCAATGGATTAGTCGTTGTTGTCATGGGCTATCAGAAAAAGGTCAAGACGATGACGGACAAGTACCGGCTCCATCTCTCCGTGGCTGACCTCCTCTTCGTCCTCACCCTGCCCTTCTGGGCCGTTGATGCTGCCAAATCCTGGTACTTTGGGGGTTTCCTCTGTGTCTCTGTGCATATGATCTACACAGTGAACCTGTACAGCAGCGTGTTGATCCTGGCCTTCATCAGTCTGGACAGATACTTGGCAGTTGTGCGAGCCACCAACAGCCAAGCCACAAGGAAGCTGCTTGCGAGCAGAGTGATCTATGTGGGTGTGTGGCTGCCCGCCGCTGTGCTGACTGTACCTGACCTGGTGTTTGCCAGGGTGCAGGACAAAGGCTCTGCAAACTTCCTCTTTTTTGACGATAGCATGAAGACTGAAGACTCCAGGATCATCTGCCAGCGCATCTACCCGCAGGAAACCAGTCTCATATGGACTGTCGTTTTCCGCTTCCAGCACATCCTGGTGGGCTTCATACTGCCCGGTCTGGTCATCCTTGTCTGCTACTGCATCATCATCGCCAAGCTGTCGCGAGGCGCCAAGGGCCAGGCTCTGAAGAAGAAAGCGCTGAAGACCACGGTCATCCTCATCCTTTGTTTTTTCTCCTGCTGGCTGCCCTACTGTGTTGGCATCTTTTTGGACAACCTGATAATGCTGAACGTGGTCTCTCAATCTTGCGAATTGCAACAAGCGGTGGAAACGTGGATTTCTATCACAGAGGCGCTGGCCTATTTTCACTGCTGCCTCAACCCCATCCTCTATGCCTTCCTGGGAGTTAAGTTCAAGAAATCAGCAAAGAGTGCACTGACAGCCGGCAGCAGATCAAGTCAGAAAGTGACCCTCATGACAAAAAAGAGAGGGGCGATTTCATCGGTGTCAACTGAGTCCGAGTCCTCAAGTGTTTTGTCAAGTTAACAAACATTCGAACCCAGAGTCTGTGACTTGATAGCATGAGGAGAGAAAAAAAAACTAAGCTTCAATTTCAAAGAACTTACTACATTTTGTACAATTGTAAAAAAAGAAGAGGTTTTTTTTTATACTTTTTGATTTGTTTGCCTTGTTTACTGCAATTGTGTGTCATCTGATGTTTTTTTATTGCAATTTTAGCAACTTCAATGATCCTCAAAGCAGATTGTGTCCTCAGGCAGTGCCTCATTTCCACTCATTCAGCTTCACAATCAAGATCCATTTTCTCTGTTTTCATCTTTACAATCTGTGTTGCTGCATCAAAGCTCAGGCATACAATACCCTATTCTGTTTTCATGGATGGTAGCTGCTCTTGGAAACCTGTACATAGTTTGTAGCATTTGTGTGTTCGCACTTAAGTTGTGTGATTTTCTGAAAGCTATTATTTATTGCTGTCATTCACACTGGAAGTTCTGTAAAATAAACAAACTGCATGCTGCTTTTTTTATACCATTTTATAAGTGTGTTTTTGTATGTAAAAAATAAAAAACTCAATGCTTCTCATAATGACTGTGTGGTGTGTGCATTTTCACCTAAAACCAGCTCCTCCTTCCCTCAGGGGCTGGGGGATGAGGTGTGTGTTGGAGGAGGGGCGGTCTCTTAACACAAATGTCTCCACCTGATCTGGCTAGAAAGCAGAGGGAGGACTGAGCAGGCAGGCCCTGTAATTGCAAGAACATCTGTGCACTTTTACATCTTAAGCAGCCATGACACAAAAGCTAAAATCTTTGGTTATAATTAGCACCCATATGGCTCTTCAACAAAGAAAATAGCATATGAAGGTCCCCTTTGACTCATTTTCTTTCTTTTCAGTTTGCAAGATATACTGCCTTCGTTATGTTTGGCTTGTAAACAAGTGTTATCCTCATTCACTTCACAGAGTGGGTCAATGGGTCAATTTAGCTATTTCCCAGCTCACAAAACAAAATATAATAGTATTCAGGACAAAGGTTATATATTCTGAAGATGCAAATAGGCAGACATAGTCTTTGTTGAGCTGTCATGCAATATATCATTGGCAGTAAATCTGTTGGAATTATATAGTGACAAGATAAGACATATAAATGACAATTGTTGGACACACGTTGACATCAATCTTTCTGTGGGCTCTTCTATCTTCAACACAAACAGTACCAGAGATTTAATCTGGGTGGACTGGTGACAGGGTGATGTTCAAATTGGAGACCAAAGGAAGCTGGCAACAATAGATGTCAAGGAGAATGAAATCGTCAAATGGCCGCTGTGCGATGTAATGCTGGCATCCATTCAGGAGGACTCCAATGGAGACACATTTCCATTTCTTTACATGTAAAAAAGGTGCGAAGTGCCCCCATCAAGCCACGAGGTTAATGGATATTTTGGGGCTCTGGTCTCTCACAGTGAAACAGGATAAAACAAAAGGAGCTGTTTTCAGTTGGAAATTATACCACATGATTCAGAATTAGCATATGAGCTACGCTGCCTCATCCTGTGCAGGGACAGATCTGTGGTTAACACTTCAAGTGTTCAGATGCATTCTCTTCATTTGCTTCTTTCACCATCATCAGGAAAGTTTGTAAGGCTAGGGCGCATGGGTAGCTCACTTGGTAGAGCAGGCGCCCATATAGAGCTTTAATTCTCAACGCAGCGGCTGAGGGTTTGACTCCAACCTGCGGCCCTTTGCTGCATGTCATTCCCCCTCTCTCCCCCCTTTCAAGTCTTCATCTGTCCTATGTAAATAAAGGCCTACAATGCCCCAAAAAATAATCTTTAAAAAAAAAAGAAGGAAAGGTTGTAAGGCTTTAGGATCATATCAACTCTACCATATATACAGAATTGTTCTTGATGTGCACATTTTAGGATTACAAAGTAAACTGACATGTGGGGATAATATTGACCTATATTGCATGTAAGATATCCCAAAAAATTCTTTTAAACAAGGAAATGGTTCAAATGCATCGATATTATGACAAAATCTTAACATTTGCCAACTACAATCCAACAACAGGGTTTAAAGATTATACAGAATAAACCCTAACATTTCTCAACAAAGTCCCCTGTGATAAATAAAGTTTACCTTATGATTTCAATACTTTGACATAATTTACTCAAAACAGAGGCTGTGTAGCCACAGAAAGAAGATGGTTCACAAATACACAACAGATGAATATTCTTTTAATACTACATGACCTGAGAGTTCACAAAAAAAGTGTTTGACGAATTTTACGGATTGTTTGGCTCCCATGGTATATTGCATACCATTTTCAAAAAACTTAACCATTATCACCATAACAAAACATAATGCTTTTATCCAAAATGTCCAAAGTGCCCACTTAAGTGCACCAACAGTACTCAGGGCCCCTTTGGGAATAAACCCTCGGGTGCAAGAAGGTGTCCTTTCATTCATAATTAAAGCTTTTGCTCTCTCTCTGTGTGATGAGAAAATATACACTGCTCAACAACATACACATCTAAATCCATATACTTCCTATTCTGTACAATCAAGAAGTGTTTATTTTAGAATGATTAGGCTTTTCTAACATGATAACATTCTCATGATACTGTAGCCATCATATCTTGCAATACATCAATATCAACTTCCTGTGCAATGCTGCAAAAATCCAACCTTTCTGACGTCTATTATATTAGTTAAAACAAACTCATGTGTGTTGAAGTAGTGAAGAGTTCCTTGTTTGCTTTATGGGTTAAAGGGCAAAGCTGTTGAAATGGACAGGAAATACCTTCGACTGGTGATTCATTACCACTGTGCATCTACATTTCTGCAACTTGACACCATTGCCATTATGTGTAGGGCCTCGTTTAAGTTTTGCTGTTGAGATGTACTAAACTAATAAGTGACATTAAGTGCCAGTAACTGCAGATATGATTTTAAATGGCTGTTGCAAACTAAGAAAGAAAAGAACACAAATACCACAGGTTCCTTTTGGGCAGTGGCCTGCTCCATTATTGGTTACATTGTTTTGGTTGGAAAGTGAGCCGGAGGAAGGCTGTTTCCTGCATCAGGAGCTCCTGTGGTCAACAGCCTGAGAAAAGCTTTGATGACCCCCCACTGTATTCAAACCACCATCACTCGCTGTGCTTGACCATTCTCGCAAAGGTCACTGGATACCTGGATGCACTCAGTGCACTCGACCAAAGGCGTGAAAGCAATTTCATGGAGAGTGTCACTTTTACCACATGACCACACATGGTGATGGATGTGTGCATGTTGTTGTAGTTGTGAAATGTTGATTTATTTACTTCAGATATTTTAAAATGTAATTTTCTTCGTCTCGTACACACCCATTCCTATTGTCGTGGGTAAAGCATATAGTTATAAGGGGTTTCTGTATTAAGGAATCTTCTAATCAAAATCATTTAGACCACACACTACAATTTGCATTAAGTGAAGGTGAACTAATAGCTCTTCCTATTATTTTACTGCCATGCATCTCTGTATCTGAAACATAAATACCCACACAATACTGTACCTCTATATACACTGCCATAGGGGGCATCTCAGTCTACAGTACATCATTCATTATCATGCATTACAGTTTTACATTTGTATTCAATTCACATGCAGTCTGTAGCCTACTTATTTCTAATTGGCATAATATGATAAAATAAGATAATCCATTATTAGTCCCACAGCGGGTAAAGATATAAAAACATATACGTAAACAGTAAAAAACAAACAAAAAGCCCAGTTAAACAGGCATAAACCATAAAAAACAAACAGTAAAAAAAGCAGTAAACACTAAAGGCAAAAAATATAATAAGTAAACAGACTGAAAGGTTGAATACACAGTATTTAAAGTATTTCACGGAGGAAATATTGATATTGATATTGATATTGATATTGATATTGATATTGCACAGTTAAGTAAACATCAGTAATGCATTTAAGTGAGCTGTCAGTTTTGGAATGTAGTCTACTTGGCATTGACATATATAAAACTTGGAGGTTACTTGGAGCAGTGTTGATTGTAAAGTCCGACAGCCGCAGGAAGAAAGGACCTGAGGTATTTCTGATTTATCCCATTTCGTAGCAGTATGTATGATTATGAACAAGTTGACCCTTGACTCAAAGCCCTTCTCCATTAGGTATTGCCATTATTTTGTCTACTTCTATTTTGTAGACCTGACAATAAGTCAGTCGGAACTACACTTCATGTCATTTGTTTCTAGCCGGAACCCAAAGCATCCGGTATGCGGTGCTCCGTCAAAACAAGTCCTTCCTTCCTATGCCCGTCCATGCTTTGAACCGCTTTGAACAGCTGATGGTGCTTCTCTCTGCCAGACAGCCGTGAAACGTTTTGTCCTCATTCTCCAAGAATATAGCTCGCCATGACTAAAGAGGAAGTCCAGGGGTAAGAATGGTGTGAAAGTGACTAACGTCTTACAGCCAAGCTATAACTAGCGTGTGCTAGCAGCTAGTAACGTTGCGGATAGCAACTAACGTTAACGTTAGCCAGCATTACCTAAATATGCTGCAGATTGCATCAGCAGACATACATACATAATAAAGTTTTACCCGTGTGAGGAAAATGTTTAAATAGCAAGAAATATAAGGCTAAACACAAGATAAGCCCATATACCGGCTAATTTATTAACGTTACATTAAATATTCGCTCACTTCATGATGACCTTGCTTAACGTGCGATTTACATAGCTATAGATATGTGACAAGATGTTACATGTCTATTAGGTGTCTGGTGAATTCGTCGTGTAATAACTTGGTTAATATAAAGAAGAAAAAATGTCAGCCTTTATACTTGGTCCACTTTGAATAGATGCAGAACTGAAATCTGGCTTCTTATGGATCGGATACAATTTTGAAGTCCTCTTCCTCCACACTAACTGGTTCACAACATACAACAACCCAACCTGCCAGGTCGTGTTCATGCACATTCCACTGCCTCTGGTCATGGGCCTACCCTGTCAACAACAACACACATCATTCTTTGTTAAAGTAACTTGTACAATTATAGGACTCCTGCATTGAATTCTATTTTAATGTAAAGAGCTTTCAAATGTAACTTAGGATGACTAAGCCTGATATAAGGACTGATAACAGGGTCTTTTTAATGTGCAACTGTTCTAGCCATTTATTGTCTTTTATGATACATCTGATCGTAAAGGCAGTTTATTGTTGTTTTTTTTGTCAGTTGCAATATGGGATTAGCTGTTTATGTTTAACTTTGCAACATATAATCATTTGTTTGGAATTAAATTTGCATCAAAAAGTATGGACAGCCACAAAGCTTGTCTGTGTATTATTAGACAGTAGATTGCAGGCATCTGTTGACAGCTGCTCCAGACAGCCAGACTCATCTCACTTTCCTAAGGGTTAAAAAAGATTGTTGTTCCAGTTTAACACAACCAGCTGGTTGGTGGACATATTATAAATATCAGCCAGAGTGCATTATTAATCTACTTCCTTAATCTACCTGTAGTCCAAGTTCATAACACTGCTATAACACAAGGTATCATTAGGCTACTCGTATGTATGTTTTAGGTTGTTAAAGAAATGCAGAACCTTTTGCTTTTTTTAAAACTTTGAAGGAGCAGGCCCATTACAAAATAAATAACCCAAATTTTGTTTTAGGTGTTAGCGATAAATATATGCAATTTATATATACATAAAATAATTCATTTTAATGGGAAATCATAAGATAAAAGTCTTAGTTTTACATTTGGCAGTAAGGGCAGTATAACACCTGTTCTGAAGTCCTGTCCTGTCCCCCCCACCCTTGGAAGACAAGGTCATCATCATCTGTTGTGATTTTTGTTTCTTGTTTAGACTTTATTTGCTATGTATAGTTGGTCTTTGGTCCCTGTTATTTCCTGTGACTAAATAGGAGCAGCTCCCGTTTTGCTCATAGGCTTCCTTCAGGTTCAGACATCTGGTCATCGGGGAGACCAAACAGCCTTCTCTCATTCACCTGCAATCTTAGCACACTTTTATAACCGTGAATAATGCAAGTCTGATTTGAAAGAGTACAACGTTCAGACTGTTTATAATATCAAGATCACCTGATTTATTGCAGCTTTTTTCTTTTACAGCCTTTTATTATTTGACCTTAAACATTGGCGTATCACTTCCCGACTAACCCCCAGATACTGCCCTACTGTTGCACTGATGTAGGCCAGCATAAATCACTTGCTCTAGTTTTCAGTTTAACTATGTGTGACCTATTTATTACATTTACATGTGTAGTGTTGTATTCAGTCTAGAGCTGGGCAATATATCGATCTTATATCGATATCGTGATATGAAACTAGATATCGTCTTAGATTTTGGATATCGTAATATCGTAATATGGCATAAGTGTTGTATTTTCCTGGTTTTAAAAGGCAGCATTACAGTCAAGTGATGTCATTTTCTGAACTTAGCAGACTGTTCTATTATTTACCTTTACCCACTTAGTCATTATATTCACATTACCGATGATTATTTATCAAAAATCTCATTGTGTAAATATTTAGTGAAAGCACCAGTAGTCAACACTACAATATCGTTGCGGTATCGATATCGAGGTATTTGGTCAAAAATATCGTGATATTTGATTTTCTCCATATCGCCCAGCCCTAATTCAGTCTACTGTCCCGTTGCTGCAACAAAACAAACTTTACTTTATAGGCAAATGTAACACGCTTAGCACTGACATGGTGCTGTGTAGTCTGGCATTGGCTTTTAGCAAATAAAGACACCTTTACGTTCAGATAAAACTTAATGTTATCATAATCGGATAATCTGCATTCTTCACAAATTCTATAATGGATTAGAAAGTGCTGCTGAGACTAGTGTCCTCTTAAAGCTGTAGTGTTTATCTAGCTAATCTTACTTTCTGACATCTCTGCTTTTAGCCGCTCTCCTAACTCCCATCTCTCCATTCACACACGCTACAGCTGTTTTGTTTGAAGTAACAATGGGATTAAAGGCAGCACAGACTTAGAAGCTGGAGGTGGCGATGGCTCAGAATTCATTTTCCCAGGCGGTCAACAACTTCCTGATGGGATGCAGGAGAAATAGAAGGTGGAAGTTGACTTAAATGTTTATGTTGTGTACCTCTTCCTGTTTCAGGGCGACGGAGGAGGAGCAGCAGGCTCAGTCAAAGAAAGGCCTGAAGAAACAGCAGAAGGAAGCGGAGAAAGCAGCAAAGAAGGCTGAGAAACAGGCCAAGCTGGTCAGTGTTGTTTTTTTTTTTCTGGCTTGTTGTTTCACATCCGTTGCCCCCTCTTACAGCTGGTAAGGCTGTGACGTGCAGTTCTGCAGGGCATTGTGGGTCCAGGAGGGTCGGTTAGCCGCAGGGGGGGGCAAGAGTATCTATTGTTTAAGTATTCCTGTTATTTTGAATTTGTTTATGTCCACCCAAACAAAGTGCTATTTTCCTCTACACTGAGTGCACGACATGGACGTTAAACCTTTTAAACCGTAAGGGTCACGCTCACTACAACCACAGTCTTGTGGTGAAGTGTGTTGGGTCATAATCTGTGATGGTGAAATAACAAAAATGTTTTGGTCGTCAGACCTTTTATCAGGTACAATTTAACCTGTGTTATTGTCATTAATAAAGTGAGTAATAAAAAGAGATCAAGATTGCGCAGGATTCTCTGGTCCTTTTTGTACAGTAACGATCTCAAAGAGTCTTTCAGGACGCCATTTCCTTTCATGAATTCATCCAGTCAGCATGTGTCATGGAAGAAGCAGGGGTTGTCAACGTTTTAGACGGAGTTACAGGAAAACGCATCAAAACAGATTCATAAGAAAAATTTTCTTACAACACAAGGTTTATTTCCACTGACTGGTCCAACATGAATAAATAAATAAGGACCATGTCTCCAGAACAGGACATGTTTTACTGGTTGGACAGTAGAAAATAAATAAATAAAGAGAACAGGACTTTCTTTTCTCTGATTCGTTCCGTTTAGTTGTCTCTATCTATTTCTTCACTTACACTGTCACTCTGTTGAAATATGCACACGTCACGTGGTAAGCTCCGTAGGGTTTGTCACATAGTGGACCCGTGCGCTGATGTGCACTAACATGTACAAGTGGCGTCGGTAACTGGCCAGTGAAACATGATCATTATAGCATTTCAAGCTCTAAATCAAACACAACTAAGCCACACAGCCAACAGACGGGACACAGCGCTCCACAAAATAAACAATATATTGCATACTTTTTACGACACATCGAAATATTGCGATAACGACAATTGAGTCGATATATCTTGTGCCCCTACTGCTACCTATATCAGTGTGGCATAGTAAGCCTTGCCGAGGGTAAGCCCTGAAAGCTGAGTTGAATGTTCATTGTGTGAGTGTTAGCTTTGTTATTGGCCTCTGTGCACTTCTTGTGCTGACAGTGTGGGTTGGTTGCGTCACGTCTGTAGCAGGTCTAAATCTAGTTGATCATCAGCTGCAATATCATCCATCATGTGACTGGATTATCATATCAAGGATGGGCGATTGCAATTCACTCCACCGCCACAAGCCATTTCCATACACCAATATCAATTTGCATAAGAAATGGAATTGTAACTTTGCCGAGACTCAATCTCATCGCACTCAGGCATTTGCCTAGAAGTCAGTGCAGAGATAAAGAATCTGTCCACTTAGGCTTTTTCTATTACAAATAATACAATACCTCCTCCTGTCATTACTCATTGTCTATGATGTGTTAGGGCAACGGGAGCTGTGCAATCCAAGGATCTAAAGCTTGGCTCCACGAGCTATGATTTATTAATTGTATTCAAATCCCTGATAGCACGAGATGAAAACACAATTTACATGACTGCTGTAGCAAAACGTTTTAAGTTGCTACATTTGAGGTTAAATGGTTTTGAAAAAATTTTATGTTTGAATTTAATAGATAGTCCTCTTGTTGTTACTTTCTGGCTTTTTGTAATGCCCTTTAAATCCCTGTCGCCTGTTTGTGTTTCAGGCTGCCGAACAGCAAAGCACAGAGGAAGATGTAAGTATCCCCTACAGACCACAGTACTCATCCTCCAAGACCAATTCTGTCTGACTTTGATTCTACCTCGGCTTTCAAACGTTTGCAGCAGTTTGTATGCAAATGTCTGCACGCTCAACTACATGTCTCTTTTCCGTTCGACAATTTTCTCCGAAGATCGTGATAAGCCTCATTATCTGTTCTGTCTGTTATCTCAGATGTGGTAGACAGTCTGACGCTTATGAAATCAAAGTAAAAGAGTTGCCTTTAAGAACAATGGAGAGTTGGCACCCTTACACTACAAGTGGTGTGATGTTTTGTTTAGCTGTGTGATGAAATTGCTGATATCAACTGCTAAGATTCATGCTTTTGTTCTTTCAGGACTTTGCCAAAGACAGATATGGTGTGTCGGCTATGGTCCAGTCCCAACAGAAACTGGGTTAGTATGAAAGTTACTTCCTTTACTCATCAGCGAACCAAACACCCTCTCATTGCTGAAAACACATACAAGGTTTTTGCTCTTAAGAGTAGTTGAATATAGTTTCCTTTGGTAGAGTTAACATTTTGGCCTGCCCTTGTCACAATTGATTGACTGATCACTCTCTTTAGATATTTATATCCGATATCAGAGTAGAGTGTTTTTCTAATCTGTATGCGGCAATATTCTCAATTTCCTGTCAATCATCTGACACCTACCAGAAGTGGAAGTCTCTTAAAAACTCATAGTTCTACAAGCTGCTTTGTCTTTTTATTTGTATATCTTTTTGGCTCTGCCTTACCTAGGATAGTCATTAATTTAAAGATTTAACTAACAATCTACTTTTATTTATTTGAAATTGAGTTAAGGTCTTAGGGCTAGGGTGGCAAAGTCAACTCAAGATCACTCCGTCCTTCTTCTCAGGGTAAAGGCAAAAGGACACTACAAGTCAGTAATATGAAAGTCACACGTGCGTCGGCCCCATTTTGGGTAAATGCAGGTTGAACGTGGATACTTTAGTGCAAAGGGTTAAAAGGCAAATTTGACCTGAACATCCACACTCGAGGCGAGGAAATAAACATTATTAGAAAATATGGCATCCTCCTGGAATGGAGAACGTGCAGCGACTCTCAAATGGTATGTTTTGATACAAGAAAGACACCCTGATTCAGAACTTCTCAGATTACCTTAGTCTGGCTGTCAAAAGTTACAGATAACACGATTACAACTGATAAACATCATGAAAAATGCTACTGGTCTCTTCTCTCAGCACCACTGCAGCAGCGATAGTTGCAGTAACTAATAGTGTGTGATAGCTCCTGGATGAGACTAGCAGCCGACGGACCTGTCTGAGATTGTCCATCTGTCTGGAGGCTCTTTCGGCTCCAGTGGCAGCAAACAAACTAGGGCCTCCCTCACCTGCATGCCAAGCCTAGCCATGGGGACGTGGTGGTGCAGTGGGGGGGGTAAAGGGCTTTCATGTGGGTTGACGCCGAGTTCTCAGCCAAAAGGGCGACTCTGTTTTCTCTGGTGTAGCCTCAGTGTCTGCTTCTTCTGCTCACTGATAATAAGGAGAAAGCATGCCCCTGAGTGACACAGGTGAAACTAGAGTCAATTTGTCATGTAGCCCACAGAGAATGGCTGAGTTAGACAGCTTTTCGGCAGCCCTCCTAGTGTGTCTTATTTATTAGGCACGTCTGTAATTTGAGCATTTTATTGTGTGTACGTCTGTACACGCACATACTTGCTTATTCATTTCTTTCTGCCTTTGGGAGTGTGCAGGGGGGAGTAGGAGGGGTGTTAAATTCTTTACACAGAGGTGAGGATAGAGGCAAAAAAAGTCCTTTGAAGTAATAAATTGTGTGTGTGTGTCTGTATCTGTGTGTCTGTGTCTGTGTGAGCCAGACAGGGTGTTGGTGCGCGTCCAAGACCTTACTCCTGAGAATGCTGACCAGCTGATCTGGCTGCGTGCCCGAGTCCACACCAGCAGAGCCAAAGGTGAGATCACTCTCACATCTTTGTTCACCTTTTTTCAGCTTAGAGCCACTTTCTTTGTGCAAAAAGCACAAACCGCCAAGATTAGATGACCCCTGTGCTAATCCTTGGTGTACTGCAGTGAAATGTCTAAAACATCTGCCCTTGGGCCAGCTCCTCACGTCACTCCCTTTCACTTCAAGACCAAACCGCAATGCTGGTTGCCTTTGACTTGCTTTTAGATTTCCCATGACCTAGCTGACTGATATTACTCTCTTAAGGCTGATCGACACTGAAGTTGAGAAACTACAAAGAGACGGGCAGCTTTTATTGCCAAAATCAATAATAAACTGTATGAACGAACAAACAAGATCTTCCCCCATTTTCTGCAATATTATTCCTCTGTGGGATTGTGCAGACACTTGCAGTGCAGTTTTTCCCCCCATTCCTTCCATGTTAAGCAAAGTTTGACAACCTGCGGGTGTTTTTGATATCAGATAACCTCTATTTGCCGGGTTCCAGCTACTTGCAGCCACAAAGTTGCTCTATTTGAATACAATGAACCTACTCAGCCTTGCCCGGTTATTACATCTCTGTATGAAAAACAAAGCCTTTTTTTGCTGCTGTGCTAAACTTGTGATTGCAAACAAACTGAAGGTCTCAATGATTATCTTCTAGTCATTTCCCTTCAAGATAACTTCCAGAGTCAAGAGTCACTTCCCCTCCACTTGCGTCTTCATTCTCTCTGCTCACTATAAGGATTTCCGTGTGAGCACAACAATATCCTCATTTGGTCTAGGATGAGCTGCATCTGTTGGTGGGATTTTGGCATCGCTGTTATCCCCACCACCCACCCCCTTCTCACAGGCAACAAACATCAAAGTGCTTGGGTGGTCTGCTGCCCTGAGTTTTTGTTGGCTAACTTGTTTACACTCTTCCTAGGTGTGCGTGCCTGTGTGTGTTTGTTAGGAAGGTAGCAATCACCCTTTCTCCACACAGTGCTCTTCAAAGAGAAGACTCCGTTCACAAATGTTTGACACTTTACCTGTAGATGACGTCCTTCCAGCTGGGGGAAACCTTCTTCATCTGGAGTCACACGTAGACTTTTGACTAGACAAATGCACATTGCGTCAGAGAAGAGCGCCCAAGCTTTTATTGTAACAAACCTGTTAAGCTTGCATTATGAAGATCTTAACAGCCCGGCACTATCTGTTTTGTTTTGTTTTCAGGGAAGCAATGCTTTTTGGTCCTGCGTCAACAGCAGTTCAACGTGCAGGCACTGGTCGCAGTGGGAGATCGTGCCAGCAAGCAGATGGTCAAGTTCGCTGCAAAGTGAGTACCGAGACTGCTCTTCCTGTCAGAGAGGGCACAAACAATGGTGGGAAAATCCTGGGCCCTAATCGTCCACCGAACCATTTTCACACATTCTGAGTGAGGTGGAGGGTGGGGGAATCAATCATTTTTCACTTGACAACAAAAGCTGTCTGTTAACAGGGCGGGATACAGCAGCGTTTTAATGGAACGGTTCCTGTCGAGATGGCAGATACAGCAGCTAGGATCAGAGGAGGAAGAAATGCTTAAGAGCCAAGCATCATTATTCATGTTAGCAGCCAAATTGTAGCCCATTACTGGTAGTCTATGCATGAACATGACTATCAGCGGATATGCACTTTATTAAAAGGGCTAAAGGGGGAGGGCTGATAATAATGCCACTTTAGGGGGCTCTTTTGTAAAATAATTCTAAAATTGGACTTTAGGCATAACATAACATCATTCATGTAATGTAAAATGCTCATCAGATGATTGGAAGCATCTGTTTTACTACCATTGTTCAATGAATTTAATATATTTGTAAATGGGGAAGACCATAATTATCGTGTATTACTTAACCGGCACCTCTGCAGACATTGCTAAATTTGGCAAAGGGCAACACCCACACATGTAATCTGCCAGACCAAAATGGCAGTTAAGACATTGAATAATAAAGAAGCAATGCAATGTTAAGCAATGCAGAGGTTGCAGCTGTATTTCCAACAAGCCTCCTATAAAGTAGCAGCTATAATAGCCTTATAGCCTCACAAAAAGCTATAATTTAAGACTGAAGAAGAAACTAGTGTCTGCGGTTTCATCCTCCCAGAGAATCTTACAAAAAGTTGAAAGAAAGCGGTTTGATTAAAACTATTAACTTAATGGCACGTCACTGACAAAGCAGCATCAAACATCATTGGGATGTGTCAGGCTCCCTCATTGTTCCAGACAGTGACCTCATACCCAGCGCTGAGGGCACTGCGGGTTGACGAGTGTCCCCAGCTTCTCACTTCCCCTGATCATTTAGGACCGAGCGACAAAACGGGTAAATTAGACGGCATCTACAGCTAGACATAGTACAGCCAGATTCATTCAAAAAACATGAAGGACTTAATAAAATAAGTACCTGATGAGCAGTGTTGGGCAAGTTACTTCAAAAATGTAATACATTATAGATTACTAGTTACTGTCATTTGAGAGTAATTAGTTATATTACAATATTACTGTCTCTGAATTGTAATGCGTTACACTACTTTTGCATTACTTTTGAGTTACTTTCGCCAAAATACCAGCAGAAGTTGACTTGGCAGCGAGCTTGTGAATTTCATCACTGGATCAATAAAGTCTCCTCTTTATCCACTTTAATACATCATAGATTATTCATAATATTTGTATAATTAATATGGATATGCAAAGTAACTAAAGCTATAAAAATAGATAAGTAAAACGTACAATAGGCAAGTAGGAGAAAATACAAATACTCAATTAAAAGTAGACCTACCTTACAGTTGTATTGAAGTACGGCATTGTTGTTAAATGTTTGTTTAAAGCACTTTGAATAAGACAGTCATGTTGTTTAGTTTAAAACAGTCTAAAGGAAATGGTCAATTGTAGTGCGATTAAAACTCACTTTTTACATACACTTTACAGTAGATTTACAGCTGACATGTGAAAAGGTACACAACCTTATTTAACAATAATTTAGTTTTACTGCGAACCGTCACAGGAAGTGCTTTTATTTTGAAGTAGCCTACACGGAAGTTGTCTGTTGTGTACTCTTGCTAGCTTGTGTTGAGACGAACGTGAGACCCTAGATGCAAACATCTCCGTCAAGCTAAGTTGCTCACTTTTCTTGTGTGTAAAACTGCAACATATTGAGCAGTAAATGGTCACAGTAAAAGACAAGCGTCATTCGAAGCAGTTCCACTACAGGCATAGTTACTCTCCACGGCTGATAAACTGCAATGATATTTATGTGTACTAGCAAGCCTAAACATTAATTCCCGACATGTTTAAATCTGTCAGCGGCTCGGACACATTGCTGTCTGCGCTGACGTACCGTCACCTGTTAGGTCACGGATGTTATGGAATAATACGGCTTTTTTTTTCATGTGAACAAACGTTTCGCGGTGCTGGGAAATTCTTAAAAAGTGTTGCGTTAAAATGCGTTGTAACTCGCGTTACTGAGATTATAACGGGTATAATATTACCGAAATTTAATTAGTAATGCGTTATATTACTGCGTTACAGCAAAAAGGAATACATTACTGTAATTGTTACTTTTGTAACGCGTTACTCCCAACACTGCTGATGAGTGATGGAGTTCATGTACACACCTGCTTGAGTCCTATGTAAACAAGTCCGAGCTACTAAAGTTGATGAATATTCAAAGGCGCATAAATTACCATTTTACACATATTCATTCAACTCCTGTTTCGTCAGTGAGACCCTAGGAGCCTCTTGGCGGTTTGTTGCAGTATGTTGAGGTTTACAGGAAAACACAGGTACACGTTTCTAATGAGGGCGAGGTCACTGCTGCTCAGACCCGAGTCTTGACCTCGGCTGCCTGAACACACTGACCCCACTTTGTTAGAAGTGTCAGAATCCCATGACCGCGCCGTACTTCCCCCTCAGTCACTCAGCTGACCTGCTCCCAGCCGTTTTTTGAGATTCAGCTTCAGTTTCTGTTGTCCTGCAGTGCTTTTGTAGCTTCGACACAGCCATAGAAATTATTATTATATATTATATTTTGTTTAGGACGTCGTACATACATTTCAATATATTTTTGTAACTCTCGGATGATTTGTTTTATGCGTAGCAGTTTCTCAATCTCGTTCTGCAATGTTAGCGGTTGGGCGGTTAGATTGTTGTGCAAAACAGTCACCCAACAACGGAGTAAGTGAAAGTGATGACACGCTTGCCAAGGCAACATGGTCTTGGAAAAACACTCATAAACAGCTAAGTCACGCTAACTATTTACCAAGGGGTTTTCTGAGCGATGCTGCTAGGATCAAAATATTGTGTGCTTTTTTTTTTTTATATTAAAATCTTTCAGAACAGGTGGCAATGTCAGTTCCTGTGGCTTTCTGGCTCACGTCTGGTTTCACACACTGTGGTGTGGTGATTGACAAGCTGAGTAAGACCCTGGATTACAAGTAAATCTTGTCTTCTTTCATATATTGTATGCCAAAGTCATCCCCCTCTCACTCACACATTTCAATTAAGGGATCTTCAGGCTCTGCAACCTTTGCTCCACTTAAGTACCTCAGGAGTGTCGAGTGTGAAGCACAAGGGAGCTGTGGCCGATTTGGCTCTTAAAACTGGAATGACAATAAATGTCTGATCGTAAGAAGTTTGTAGGTTTGATTCAATCCTGACTCACCTGATTCAGTCCAAGCGTCTTAAAGAATTTGATGATTTGGATCATTTGGACCCATTTGAAATAATGGCATGCCCTGTGGTGTTCGCCTGTGTGTGCGAGACCATCACTAGTCAGTGAGAGCAGCAGCCCTACCACTCTATAACATGTAAGTAGTTTAAAAGGTTTATAAACGAAAAAGTCTAGTCTCACTTACCTCTACTAGAATGTAGCCATGCAGCTTTGTTGTTGTTTATGTGGAGATTTCGAGATATCTGGCTCCACTCCAACACAAATGGAGGTTAATGAAAAGGCCTGTTTTTGCAGCCTCGGTTTCTTGTCTTTTTGGTTGCCTCAGCGATAAAGCAGTCAAACGTCTTGCTGGGTAATGAGAGTTTGAGTGAGATCTCAGGTGCTGAGGGTAAGGTTGGCACCGGTACTTGTTTGTGGGCTTCGAGGACCAAAAGCGACAGGATGGTGAAAGAGCCACAATGTGTAGCGTCTTTCACCTTTTGAAATTGGGAAGTCAGTCTGGTGAGCTCTGCTTGCTAATTATGTAATGTAGTGATGCCTTAGCAGCTGAAGTTATGGCCGTATGTGTCTTTCATGGCCAGAGTGTTGTGTTCCTGGGACATTGATTCAGTATGAAAGCAGTCTCTCTCCCTTTTTCTCGTATTTCTCGTATGTGACATTGTCAACACTCCGTCTCGAGGTAATCACTCTATTTCCCTCGGTGTGTGCTGAACGTTTTGTCGGCAGCCACTGGGCCATGCAGCGGAGGTTATTAATGTGGAGGTTTATTTATCTAACTGATCTCCTACTTTGGGGGAAGGACTATGGCGGCGGCAGCTGTCGTGGGGCTAAAGGGACAGCAGGACCCCAGTGTTCAGGCCCTCATTACTGCTTTTTTAATGAGGGGGAGCGAAGGATTACAGTGGGTTTCCCATCTGGTCTTGCGCTGCATGACAGTCAGTGTTGTTCCTCTTATCTCTTCTGGGTTTCAGTGAGAAACTTGTGTAGGAAGATGCTGCTTTGTTTAAAAAAGAACATGGGGACAAAATAAGAAATGGGTCCCCTTGACATGCTGTAGTTAACTTTATAAACTATATAATAGGGGAATTCTTACCCCTGGGCTCAATATCAAACTTGTTTTTGTAGTAGAGCTTGGTACTTTCCGGGAGCTGTAAAATGATGTAAGCTGCAACTCTTTTCTAAAAGCACAACAATCACCCTCTTAACTTGCTTGCTTCTGTTTATTTACATCTCCTTTTTGACTGATATAAAATGAATAAGGTGAACAATGTGATTATGCACATGGCTGTAATGTACGCAGAACTGTGCACAGAACTAAAGCAATGGAATCCAGGTCAAAAAAAGGTGTGTGTGTGTGTTTATATGTATAGTAGATATATAGGCTAAAAAGAATAAGATAATTGTGAATACAACGTAAATATGTGTTAAATGAAATAATAATTACAATAATTTACTGAGTTATGGAAAAGGGGTAAGATTAAATAAGTGTTGACTTCCTCCTACTCCTTTTCAGACATGTCTATGTTGGTTTTATTTTTTATTTTATGTTTTGTTTGGATTATTTTGATATGTCTGAAATAAATTTCTTCATTCTTTCATTCATGTATCCTGTTATCTGCCTTAAAATTAGCTGGTGCTAATTTAATTGCACATACCTCATTTGATAGACAGTTGGGTCAAGTAGGGCCTTTATACCTCTTAAAATCCGTGTGATACCACTGGATGCAGAAAAGAAAACTTTTTTGAAAGAATAATATGGTGACAAGAATCATTTTAGGGTCCCAGAGTAAAATTGTGGCTGTCTAAAATGAATGTGAGGAAATGGTGAAAGACTACCCTGCTGCATCCTGTTTATTTGAGCCTACGTAAGTAGAGGCATAATTGTGTCAAGCAGAGAAATGAGAATAGCGGTTTTCTTTTGAAAGCCACAAACTTGCGGTATCTCAACTTGCCCCCTTACCCGTTAGCTAATGTCATGTATTTTTAGAATTTGTAGTGATTTTGGAAGAAAAACAGCCTCTCGTTGTCACCCCACCAGCCAACTCAAAACCACTCAACCCTATCCCACGCTACCCCCTGCAAAATTAAAATGCTTGTCTGAATGCATCAGTCACAGTTTAATGGAAATATTGTTCTCAGGCTGTTAGCCTCCCACACAGATGAGTTTGTTTTCTAAGTGCTAGTCGTTGTTTACACTCCACGCTCCCAACTGTCTCCACCAGCATCACCAAGGAAAGCATCGTAGACGTGGAGGCGTTGGTGAGGAAAGTGGAGCAGAAGATCGAGAGCTGTTCCCAGCAGGACGTGGAGCTGCACATCGAGAGGGTGGGCATACTTTTCACTGCGTTCATCAAACACGCACAGAGTTCTTAACACACACCTAAACTCTTCACTCAACACAGTTCCTGGTCATTAGTTACTCCAAAACTTTGCATGTGTGTTTATGTTGAAATTGGGACACTATACTAGTTGCATGTAAGCTAGTGAATACCTAGAAGTTGAGGGATGGAGGACAACATTTTCGGCACACACTCCAATAGTGTGCCAAACACCTTTTTTTTTTAAAGATTCTTTTTTTGGGGCATTTTTAGGCCTTTATTGACAGGACAGCTGAAGACATGAAAGGGGAGAGAGGGGGGGAACGACATGCAGCACAGGGCTGCAGGTTGGAGCCAAACCCGGGCCCGCCGCGTCGAGGAGTAAACCTCTTCATATGAGCGGCCGCTCTACCAACTGAGCTATCCGGGCGCCCGACACAAACTTTTTTTTTTAAAGATAATTTTGTTGGCATTTTTTAGGCCTTTATTTGTTAGGACAGTTAAAGCTTTAGTGCGTAACTTTTTGATATTATTGAACGTCCGTTACATTCAAGCCATTGCCAATGAGTTGATACAAAGCTAATTAAGACTATCAGCTCCACACAACTCTCTCTGTATTTCTCAGTATGGCTGTGTTCAGAAGATTGTGTCGTCCGGTGACTTTCCTGCGCAGAAGCTCGAGTGAAGA
This sequence comes from Perca flavescens, assembly GCF_004354835.1. Taxonomy (NCBI): domain Eukaryota; kingdom Metazoa; phylum Chordata; class Actinopteri; order Perciformes; family Percidae; genus Perca; species Perca flavescens. The sequence continues at coordinate 26,433,266 of NC_041341.1, read as the reverse complement.
TAATGACCTCTTCTGAAAAGCCCATCATGTTTTTTTAATCCTCCGTGTCCTCCTTGGCTACTAGCGACTGCGTGGAGGAGGGGTGGGGGCGCGTGCGCGCTCACAGAAAACTTGTCATGTGGATGCGCTGACAGTTTTGTTGTAATTACTTAGAATTTCTCATGGGGGAGAGAGAAACTATGCACTATAGCTATAGAGAGAGAGGGGAAATAACTTGCAGCAAAGGGTCGCAGGTCGGAATTGAACCCGTGACCACTACGGCGAGGACTGAGCCTCTGCACGTGGGGCACACGCTCCACCAGGCGAACTACCCACCTGCAACACCACAAACTTTGACGATGTCTTTAAGACATTGTCAATATGTAAGTATTGCAGGGCTCAGCGAATGTATCGACCAACTGTACATGATCCTTAGCAGCACATAAACACACATAGTCAATCACACATAAATTGTTGTCACTCATAAATGTTTTTTACACGTTTTGAGGTTGTCATTGTCTTTCACTTTGCTTTTCATCCCCTGTATGTGGACTCCAGGTACTTTCCATTGTCAGCACATCTAATGGAAATGTTTGTGGTTTGTCACCCTCTGAATGTTTTTTTGGTTTCTTTCCCCTCTCAGATTTTTGTCATCAGCCAAGCAGAGCCTCGTCTCCCCCTGCAGTTGGAGGATGCCGTCAGGCCTGACGGAGAGGGGGAAGAGGTGAGGATGGATGGATGGATGGATGGATGAAAGGGCATGGAAAGCATACTTGGCCCAGAATTCCCACTACTGACACTCCAGTGCTATTTTCTCTACTGGGCCTACTAATGTGAATTATTGGCTGATACCCAAGGCTGATCTTATTCGTTCTTTTCAATGAAGCAATTCACACCGATTGTATGACATTAGGCAGGTGATTAATGGAAGGTCCGCTATGTGTTGTGGTTTGGCTGAAAAAGAGGAAATCTAACCACCAACAATTTAGGACACAGTGGAGTAGCAAGTGTGGTACATTCTCAAGGTGAAACTTTTTCCTGTCAGGTGAAAAGAATCAGCATGTAATGCCAATAAGACTGCTCAGTCTCAACCAGACAAAAAACATAGACCCTGTTGACTCTCCTCTAAACTGTGCTTTAATTAAAAGAAATATCTTATATCAACTTTTCAGTGTTAGAAACAAGAACTGACTGTGAGAGAGTCCACTGTAAGCCTTAATGCATCTGCATACTTTTAATTGAAAGCCAAATTCTAGCATATCCATGGGTGAACTTTGTCCGTCACAGAGAGAAGACATTGTCAGTAAGAATAGAGAATCGTGTTTTTGGCAGGGTCGAGGATTGGTTTAATTAAACCTGGTTAAATCAAACAAGATGATGAGCAGAATGGCTCGCATTGAGTGACATCACATACAGTGAGTAACATTACTTTGTTAGACTCGCCCCCAAGTGGTGTTTATAAGAGCTGGCGGGCAGGGTTTAGGGTGCCTACTGAATTCCAATTAAGGAGATTAATGCATCAATGCTGAATAATTTTAGAGAACCGTGGTGCATTTAAGAAGTCATTATATTTCCCACCCACAGTTGAGCTGGTTATTAAACTTTGTCGCTGGCTTAACAGCAAGTCAGTTCGATACAAGTGTGATTAGTTGGTGATTCGACTCAAGAAACTTTTTTTTCTTTTGAATTTGGTTTTGTTTATTTTGAACCAGTATATGTAATCAATACATGTATAACCGTTAGATAATTATAGATCTGTGCAAATACCTACTACAGTACGCTCTGTGTCTTGTCAAACATGTTGACAACATTGGCAGGTTAGGAGAATTAGCTGCAGAAGTTGCCAGTGGAAATGATGTGTCCCTTAAACAGGTGGTTGGATGCTTTAGTAGTCTTTCTGCAGTACTTGAGTGCAGCTTTATGAACTTTACATACAGCAGAAATGTCACGAAGCTGTCCATCTTTCTTTGGGAAACTGAAATGTTGCTATAATTCTGACTTACGGTCGGAGAAACATAATGCAGCATCTGTTACGTTAAATTCTGGTATAGTGACTGTAAACAAAAATAGCCGATGACAGATATTGAGCTGCATTTGAGGGAAAAAAAACATGTTTTTCTCAAGAATCTTCATTTGCTCAATTCAAAATAGTGACATAGTGATTAACAATAATGTTGCAGCCACAGCCACAAACCTTTCTATCCACAGGTTGAAGCTGTCGAAATCAACATCATTTAAATAGGTGCAGTGAAAGCCTCGCCACACCCGAATAGCTATTGTTTTTCTATACCTGTGGATCTACCTTATTCAATATCAAATGTTATATTATCATATTACTTTATATATGTATCATGAGCAAATCAATATATGGGTGTCACTATACCAGTGACAGCTGAGAGCCGGTCCGTGTTTATCCAGTAAGCCGATCTCTGCAGCTGCAGCAGCATCCCAGGTGCTTTCTGCTGGGATTCAGCATGCCAGTCACACACTGGTAGCAGCACCTGTCTTCCCCAGAGACACGGGCCTTAACAGGCCTGTCTACCCGACTGTATGCCCGTCTAACCTTTTGTCCCTCCGCATGGGGCTGTTTGGAGCAGGATGTGGCTACAAAGGCTATTAGCTCAAACTCCAGTGGGTCCTAAGGGAAGTCTGACATCCATGACCCTGGAAGCAGTGGTTCCTCCCGTGATGAAACATTTATTCTTTCATTTGTTTTTTATTCTTTTCTCTTCTCTTTTTATTGCCCTGCTGTCCCACGTTGCAGATGTCTCTTGTTGCAGTTGAACCCGTAATAGTTGCTGCAAGGAACAAAGCAGCTGTAAATGTTTTACTTGTTGGTTTAAACTGTATAAGCATTGTCGTTGTAAAGTGTTTCATTAGGTAAAATAAATAGCGTGTGGATTATTGGTTTTGCAGGGTGATATTCTGGCAATAGTTGATAGGTGAACTAGGAATTTTATACAGAACAGGACCGTCTTCCTTTTGAGATTTTAAATGCCTCTTAAAAGCATTTACACTGGCCACAAACACAAAGAACAAAACAGGAGCTGGGCAGTTCCATTACATTTCATAGTCTTGAGGGATTTTTGGTGATGTGATATTTTTTTGTCTGCCCCCAGGAAGGCAGAGCCACAGTCAACCAGGACACCAAGCTGGACAACAGGGTGATTGATCTCAGGGTAAGTTGCTACCAGAGCTGAGGAAAAACAAGTGGACAAAACACTGAATTTGTGACACAGCCTGCAGAGGATCTGGCTCAATGTATCTAATCTCGCAAGCGACATGTTCACATTTAAGGGTTGAGTGGTTGTCTGGTAGGACGAAAACAAAAAATATATAGATCTATGAAGCCTGTTTAGTATTTCTGTCCATTTCTTTAGTTTTATAAATCCTTTTTTAAATTTTTCTTTTTATTTACAAATGTTACAAAGTCAATCAAATTGTATCTAGTAATATCGTAAACTTGTAAGAGATGTAAAGCAATTGTCCACATTAAAGGGATCTTATAAGTTACTATCAGCATTTCAAAATGCAAAGCAAACCACTTCACCTCTAAAGTGAAAAAGAGATAGTCTGTGATTTAGTAGGCTGATGCTACCCAGAGATGTGGAGATGTGTTAAACCAGTGCCAGCAGCAGTAGCAACTAAGCCACAAAGCGTCTCATTGTTTTGATCAGTGCCTCCCACGTGCGTGATGCAGCAGGCAGGAAGGCACTAACACCACAGCACAGAGCCGCGTAGCTCACATGCCTCACAACAACACCTGTTTGTGTAACACTGTGCACTTTGAGCTCAGTGACTCGGGTCTGTCATCAGTTTTACACTTTAGAGCCCAGTGAAGCTATAAAGTGGTTCCCACACTGGCTGACAGACACTCCAAAAGGTAACCGTAACCCCTCCCCTAATAATAATTTAGTTCCTACGGAACTCCCCTTGTAACCTGACCATCAATAAACATAAGGCGCTAAAACACAGTATAAAAGTTAAATTGAATTTAGTTTGCTGCACTCACAGGTAGAATTTTTTTGGGAAGTCACCCTGACTAATTAATTGGTGTTGAATAGAGTTGAAGCAAAGTGTTTTTATGTTTAAAAAAAGGATCTTACTTTTTAACAGAAAGGTCGACCTCCTTAGAAATCCTTTCCATAATGTTGTCAGACACTTAGGATATTAATCTGAGCCTGTCAGTGGTAAAACGAGCACTTTTGTATAGATAAATACAAGCTGGACAATTGCCCTATTAACTTACATTGTAGCTTGTTTCGCCGCTGCCGACTGCAGCGATCTCACTTAATACTGGACCAGTGTCAAAGATTGTTGTTACCATCAGTCACTTAGACACAAACACATAGGGAAATAGGGCCCAGGTTGAAAAAAACCGGTAGTTACCCTTTAAGTTCTGCCATATCACCACTGGTTACTGTTATCACATTAGACAAACAGAGAAGCTTAACACTCAAATCGTTAAACTGTTGTTAAAAAAAATACCAAGTGGACGTATTACTAAAAAGAACACAGGTGAGCCCAGGAGTGAAATCAGCCAAACATTTGAAACTGCTTTTGAAACCTGCCTGTGGTGGATCATCACCACAGGCCGGTCTTAAGCTAGCAATATGTGCCACTGAGAGGTATGTCAGGTTTAGGTCTGTTTCATAAAGTTCCCACACTAGGACACCATCAGACAGAAGTGCCAGTTTGGGAGTACACTAACCGCTACCCACACACTTTCACACCCACTCACTGCAGGAAGTGCTTTCTAATTTGTGAACACGGTCCTGCATGGACTGGTTTTAAGTTGGGGTTCCCAGGTTTAACACGGGCCATAGCCCCAACGTGTAATACAGTACATGACACAAATGAGTCATGTGAGCTTAGCTTGGTTCATTTGGTTCACTGCTTTTTTTTAAAGGTTTGGGTAAAGGTGGTTTTCAAGCAGAAAAGTTTGAGGTCTTTCCCCACTTCTTCATTTTTCTTCAGATTTCAGATAGGAACTGAAGGAAAAGTTCTAGCCAGACAGCCCTGAAGCATTGTGTGCAGATTAATGAGCTTGCCAGTATTTGGACATTATCACCTATCCATTCTGTCCTATTCAGGACTGGACAGGCTCTAGTAATTGAAATAAGGGAGGAGTGAAACCTTTTAATTAACGCAGACCTGTGCATACCGTTGAAAGGAACAGGGTCTGTCTTCATTAAGGTGTATAATAACTAAAGTTTAAAGCCAGTAAAGCTCATTTGTAGAAATTGTGTGGTCATTTCAGATGAGTCAGTCAATTGAAGGGAGTGTTCCCTGTTGCAGTTTTCGGGCTTAGGTTTTTACCCTAATCTCTTGGTTTAGTTTGAGCTATTTCTCTCCCCGCCTTTGTTTCAGCATTTACATTTCTAATGACAGGTTTAAAGTACCTGGGGCTCTCGCTGGCTTTGAATGCATGTCTTGCCCTTGCCAGCAAATTAGAGGTTTCACCCTTCATGTCGAGAGGAGTTGCACGAACAGACGTTGGCATGGATGATTTGTCTTGTTTTCACACATCTGTTACGATGATAATGTGTAATAAACCCAATGGATCACGCTAAGTGTGGTAACGTCTCTCTGTGTGTGGCTGCGTGTTTTTATCCTCCCAAAGACGACCACCAGCCAGGCCATATTTCGCCTGCAGTCCGGAGTGTGCCAGCTCTTCAGGGACACCCTCACCAAAAAGGGCTTTGTGGAGATCCAGACCCCTAAAATCATATCAGGTACAACACACACTCTCTGACCCATTGGTCCTGCCCCATGGGAAAACTAAGACTAACACGGCATTGAATCCCACTCGATTAGATGTTTCAGTAGAGACACGCCATATCACCCACCCACAGGTGTCCTGTGAGTCATCATGTGACAGTTGTAAGGCTGACTTCCTGTATGCACTGTCCATTTTTTTATTTTTTTGCCAGACTGCAATTCACATGAAACTTGAAGTTCAGTTGAAGCTCACAGAACGGTTTCAGTGAGTAACAGAGAGTTTCTGAACCCAAACACAGTCACTTGCATCTATGTTCAAGCAAACAACAGACAAGAAGGTATAAACCTTCAACCTATCAAGAATTGAATCCAGCCCTCTGGGAATTTTGATGCATCAACCAATTCTCACATCAGCTCCTCTACTCTCACATTTCCACACAATGCCTTTTTGACTTGACAGGAGAGGCCTTCCTTAAGCTTGCTCCCAAAAGACCTTATCCCACATCAGTAAAAGAAGGGAGGACTGGAAAAAAAACAACAACTTAAGATTCAAATAGAAATCTTCCCACTGACGTTTAAAAGACAGCTATTTTGAGCTTTTCCTTGCAAAGTGTCTCTCTTATCCTGGTATCTGTTTCTCAACATCAGGTGTGAGAGATGACTTGGTATTCTACATGTTTACAATTTACCTTGTGAAAAACCCTTTCCACTTTTCAGCTGAAATAAATTTATTGTATGCAGCCTGGAGAAAATGCTCAGGAAGGTATATCATTTATAATGAAAGCTGTACATGAGAACGGGGTTTGATCTAAAAACATCAGTTTACAGTAAGCTTGAGTCCAAATAGATGAAAATGATTTGTTTTTCTTCCAACAAAGTAGGTTGTCTCGTACACTGATCTCCCGTCCTCGGCCTCCCACGTGCCTCTGAAATTTGAAATGAAGGGTGGCAAAACCTCTCACTCTCACTTCCTTTTTTCTTCAAGGGCCAATGATATTGCAGTTGCCTGGCATGACTAAATTCAAAACTGCCGCTCTTTTCTTTGGGCGGCATGTAAACCAATACTGTGCTTTTTTTTTGCAAAAAAACCACATGTCCCTGCCTGCCAACACCCAAAGTAAAGTTTGTGCTGTTTGAACCCCCACCCTACTATTGACGACATGAGAATATCAGCTAGTGCCCTCTGACGTGTTTGTGTGAAATAGGGAACCGCAGATGTGTTATCTCAGTCTGGCTAGAGTGAGGCCCGTGTTTTGTTTTTTAAAAAAATGTGCGAGGCAACTGTCTGTGGTTTTTATCAGATGAGTGTTGAAAATGAATACTTTTATTGACTATTGTCAGCATCCAAACAATTGCCATCAAAAAGTCTGTGGCATAGTTTCTGTTGTCGCTAAGCAGTCATATGTACAATTATTATAAAAAAAAAAGACAAATTACAATTAGTTCTAACTGAAATGTCTACTGAAAAGGCGTTTAGGTGGAGGGTGTCTGAGTTTGTGAAGTGAGAAACCCCAGTTTCCTGCTAAATGTGTGCTTGTCAAAACCTACATCTGCCCTTGCAGTTAATGGGCATTTTGTGCTGTGGGGCAGTAAAACCCCTCACTTCTAAAAGTTGTCTTTGTCCACTTCTAGCTGCCAGTGAAGGTGGAGCGAATGTCTTCACGGTATCTTACTTTAAAACCAGCGCCTACCTGGCCCAGTCTCCCCAGCTCTACAAGCAGATGTGCATCTGTGCTGACTTTGACAAGGTCTTCTGTGTGGGTCCAGGTAAGAATGCCCCCCCGCCCCCCGGCCGTCCACTCACACATTTTCATTCACTTTTTTGGCCAACAGCGAAATGAGCAGTGTCATGAAAACCGTAGACCCTATTAACTGAGATGACAGTTTGATAATAACTGCAAATGCATTTAGATTGTTACGGTTTAAGAGACCTTCCTCTGTTGCTTTCACTGTGGAAAGAGCTGCTGGACAGCTTAGTGTGTTAGTGACAAAATGGGACTTGTAATAGACTTTATGGTGCTGTGCTCAGGACAGCGCCCCCCCCAAGCTCTTGTAACTCATGTAACAACATGCATGAAAACAAAAACCCCTATACACAGCCTTCCTTTTTAATTTGCTACTTACATGTGATTTTTAAGATGGAATACGATTCTCCAACCAGATAAATTAAACATTTGAGAGAAGGATACTCATTCAGTATTCTACAGACTGGACCGAGGTCTTTGTTTGCTTCTCTGTAGCTCCACCGGGGAAATCAAAGGGCTTAAGGTCATCAGTGCTTCTAAGGAAACATTGTACTCGCCACTGTTGCCTTAGTTACGGTCGCACCAATTCAGCAAGTAAGGAGAATTGGGATCAACTCTCTCTCGAAATCCCAGCAGCCAGAAGTACTGTGTTTTTCAATGTTGCTTCCACGGCTGTGGGTGCCAATATCTGAAATCGGCTAAAGAGGCTCATCAGCGGGCAAACCGATGTAAACACTCGGCTTAAAAGTATTGAGCAGCAGATGTCGTGTTAGCTATGTTTGGAGTGGTTTCGGTAAATGTATGCAGGGGTCAGATGCATACAACTGTGTAGGTTCTAAACTAAAACTCTTTGTGCATACAAAAGCATAAATATGCATATACCGATTTATAAAGCCATACATATGCATGTATGTCTTTTGGTGATCATTGTGAAATTGTGTGCATGTGCACATACCTGACTTCCATTCCATTCAGCCGTATGTGCGATGTAGACACATCTTTTAATTAACTGCTTACAGTCTGAAGACCTGTCAAATAGAAGAACAGAAAGAAACATTAGTTAGGCACTCCAATTCTGAACAACCACACAATGAACACAGCTCATGTTATTCATTTCTCATAAAAGTATCTGCGATCAGTGATGATTTAGTGTCTAGCATTCATCACACAGAGTTAACAAAGTGCTTCACAATAAAGGATACAATGAAAGATTAGAGAGAGAGAGATTAGCATTATAAACACATTCCTAGTAAAATACTACAGGTTTTAATTTAGATGAATGTACTGGCTCGTGACCTGGTCAGGTGCACATATAAGGACTCGGTGCACCCTGGATAAGATGACGACACGGAATAAAAGGTGTTGCCACCTGTCACTTTTCCTCTACTTGCGTTTACTTTGTTTAGACGTTGATATAAAATCTGCATCATTTCAGTTTTCAGGGCGGAGGACTCCAACACCCACCGTCACTTGACTGAGTTTGTGGGTCTGGATATTGAGATGGCCTTCAGCTACCATTACCACGAAGTGATTGACTCCATCACTGACACCATGGTGCAGATCTTCAAGGGCCTGAGAGACAAGTAAGATTAGGATTCATACAGTAAAGCTCAAACTAAGAGGTTGACATTTTTGTTTTGACTCTACAAATTCTCATGGTAATTTGTTTCACTCAAACTTTCTCTGAGGTGAGGTGAGGTGACGATTGCACCAGCAATTGATGCAAATTACATCCAATAGAGGCTCAAGTCTTGTTTTTCTACACAAGAGGTGAATTTTGACAGGATCTATTCCTCAGGTGGAAATTCAGTGGATGGTAAAAATATTAAAAAAAATACTGTGTTTCTTAGTAAAACAATTTTAGATGTTGAATTCATATTCAGTGGTGTCAGCCACTGCTGCTGTTTGAACATTTGTTGATGTGGCCTTATTGCCACCTAGTGGTGTGAATCAGTGCAGCATGTGTAGATAGCTGTTGAATCAGAAAGAATGGATAAATGAAAACTGGGTAAAGCTCTTCTGGCATTCCCGTAGTTTTTGTTTAGTTTTGTTCCAACCCACCATCGTGGCAGCACTGCTGAAGAACAGCATTGTTTGAAAATGACACTGAGCAGGGAGAGCCTTCTTAGCTGCTATACAGGTTGCATAAATGAAGGATTTTAAAACTTATTCTGTATTTCAGTTTATCCATATCCATTTTTAATTCTTTTTTTGTTAACATGCTGAGGATTCTGTAGCTATACTGATGTGCTAGAACATTTATTATAAGAAAGGAAAAAGAGGCTTTACGTTGGATAGACACAGGGCACAACTCAATGTCTTTACCACTTCAACAACAAACGTTGTTCCTCTTTCTCAGGACAGTTTGACTGTTTATCTTTTCTCGTGACTTTCCACACTGTCCCCCCCTTGACGTAATAAATCAATTTGCATGTACGTTTGACTGATGTTCCAGCACATCATGCAAGGATGACCTGGCTTCCGTGGAGATTTGTTAGATGACTCATGTTGCTTTGAAAACATATCCAAATACTTGTTGGATGTCTTTTAAAAAATGTTAAATAATGCTTTTTGACATTCAGTCAAATCTCACTTCCCTTCGTAGTAATATTTTTAATTGTGAATTAGTTAGCATTGTTACTTTTGCATTTAAATGTATTTTTTCTGCCTCCATGAGCTCTCCTTCACTCTGCTTATAGTAAGAGAACATATAGGGTGGCCAGCAGGGACAGTGTTTGAAACTCAAAATCTGTATAAAACTGTAAGAGAGGCCTATCTTCTATTACCTTACAAAGTTACTGACCAGTGTGGCAAATTTGTGTGGCATCTGGCTGTGTGTGGGCAGGAACTGCAAACTTTGGTTAGTAGTTTTTAATGTGTGTCTGTGTGTGTCTGTGTGTCTGTCTGTGTCTGTGTCAGCTTTCAGACAGAGATCCAGACGGTGAACAAGCAGTACCCCAGTGAGCCTTTCAAATTCCTGGAGCCCACTCTGAGGCTGGAGTACACCGAGGCCTTGGCCATGCTGCACGAGGCCGGGGTGGAGATGGGTGACGAGGACGACCTCAGGTCAGAATACGTCCTACTCGTTTTGTCAGATGATTTCATTTGACAAAAGCGGAAATAAATGTAGACATTAATATTGAAGTAATTCTTGTGACCAGTGCTATTTTATTTAACTATTTACACAGTTGAGAAATGCATAGAAACCGTTCTTTGTCATGCTGTTGGTGTAAAATCACGACAAGATAATTAAATCATTTTTTATAATATTCACTTTGAGGCAAGTTACAGGTAACAATGTGACACAATGTAATGTCTTTTTGGTTTTTCTGTAGCACGCCCAATGAAAAGCTGCTTGGACGTCTTGTCAAGGAAAAGGTATGTCCAAATGTTGGTTGGTTTTCATTTAATGTATGATTTAGTGTAAAGATATTTGAAAATTGGTGGTTGGACACTGACTGTAGAAAATTGCGCCAGCAGATTTGGGAAAACAAAAAGTGATTTGGATCTGTGCGAGTTTGGATTAAAAGTTTGAAAAATACATCATTTGATGGATTGCAGCATTAAAATTGGCACTTATCGGCTGCCTTCATCAGTGTTCCAAAAACATCTAATCGTCAAGTCATAACACCTGAGCCACAGTGAGTGTTCCCAGAATTTCCCCCTCTAGGTGGAGTTAAAAATACTAAAGATACACGGCACATGACAGAAAGAACCCAGCAGTGTTGGCAAAGGCAGACAGATTTTACAGAACTTTCAAAAGTAACCGAAACATCAGAACCCTTTTATCCTGTGGTGTGGAGGAAGATGTTGTTATAATGCAGAACTCGGTAGCAACTTACAACTATAACAGGAAGTATCTCAAGGTGCAATGTTACATTATACAAAGAAAAGGAAAGATATAATTGTCTTGAATGATACATGTGTACCTGTTGTATCCAGAAAGTGTATTTTTAAAACAACTATTGACTTGTTTGCATCAACTCTTTTTTTTCCCTCAGTATGACACGGACTTCTATGTGCTGGATAAGTACCCACTGGCTGTTAGACCCTTCTACACAATGCCTGATCCAAACAACCCTGTAAGTCTCTCACTTACTCATACCCACATACAGTGTACACAGTTACTGGCTACATAGTAAGAAATGTGCAGTGACAAAAGCTTTATGCAAATTAGTTTTGTGGTTGACCTGTGGTTAAACTTGCATTGCGGCCAGAGAACAGCTTTATACTAACCCAAAGACTTTTCAGCTGTCTGTCCTATGCTGGATGTACTGGCTGATAAACACCACAGTGGGGTTTGTTGCACAAAACTAGAGTGTGGTCATGAAGAGTTTAACTTCATAGAATTTTTTTGCATCATTAGAAACCTGCTAGCAGTGTCACAGAAAAGCCACTGCACTGCTAATTTATTTTTTTTCTTCTTGTTGCTGTGTAACCTATATGTCTAGTACGAGTTTGTCAACCAGTTTAGGTGGACAGATTCAACTTCAGTCTTAACATGGTTTCTGCTGTTTCTGGAGTCCCAACGTAGTCCTGTGTTGATGCAGCAGTCTAAAAGTTCAAAGAAAAGGACCGCAGCAGTCCTTTCTTTTAACTTTACACTTTCAACTTCCCAAGTCTTTATGTTTTGTCTGCCACTGTCTTTTCTTCTCTTTCATTTAACAGATTCCTGACCTTGTAGGTGATGTTTGTTTGTTTTTTTTGTCCAGAAATACTCCAACTCCTATGACATGTTCATGAGGGGAGAGGAGATCCTGTCTGGAGCTCAGAGAGTCCACGATGCTCAGATGCTGACTGACCGGGCCATCCATCACCAGATTGGTAAGGGGAGAGAGCGAGAGGGTGGAGCTGCCTCTGATAAAGGGGCATTGAGTGATTTACACATAATATCGGTCTCCCTCTATTTGTGACTAGTTTTAAATACAACGCCAGCAAATTTGTTGGCTCGATGGTTTGTAAAAAGTTAATTAGCAACCTCTTTTTATTTTTACAAAACTACAGATCTGGAGAAGATCAAGGCATACATCGACTCCTTCCGGTATGGAGCCCCCCCACATGGCGGTGGAGGCATTGGTAAGGAATATTTTGGTGGTGGGGGGGGGGGGAGACAGATTTGTTTTCTGTTTTACTGAACCTGTTTTAAAAGAGAACACACTGTATGTGAACATGGTTCTAAGTAGGTTTTTTTAATGGCAGATATAATTTGTTGAGTGTCTGGACTGTCTTTCCTTCCAGGCCTGGAGAGAGTCTGCATGCTGTACCTGGGGCTCCACAACGTGCGTCAGACCTCCATGTTCCCACGTGACCCGAAGCGGCTGACGCCTTGAACCCTCCACCACGTAGACAAAGCAGATGCTGGTGATGGGAAACAATACTAATCCACAACACAGAAAGGGGGAGAGTATAGGAGCTAGTGCCACATTAACGTGCCACTACGATTAACCATTAAGATGAGAGAATGAAGCTTTTGCAACAGTAGGGTTTACTTTATTGATTGGTGTATAACATACATAACATACAACATACATAACAGAGAAAAGGGAGTTGGCCAGGAATTTAAGGGCGTTCCTATAAAGCTGGCCCGCACCTAATCCATCTTTTAATCAAGTCAGTGTTCGTCTTTAAGTTCTTTTCTACGGAGATGTTAAACAAACTATCTTAATACAGATCTGAGTCCCTCCTACTACCAGCACAGACTAAAGACTATTGATTGTGGTCTCTAGCAGTATGACTCTAACTACAGGTGTTTGTATATCATTAGAGGACTAAACACAAACAATAATAAAAACCTCTAAAACAATCAATCCATTAGTTGTTTCCAATTGTTTGAATGATGTGTTTTTGTGTTTGCACTGCTTCTAAATTCATTACTGATAACGTTTGATACAAGTAATAGTTCACAGACTAATGCATTGTTTTTTTACACATGCACATTTTTGTATCACTTCCAGTATAGGCTCAATGTAATCTCTCATGGCTACATGATCTACTAAAATACCACTTGCTGAACCAAAAAGGCAAGACACAATATAAAAAAAAAACAACCGTAAATATGCTTTAGTTTCTCTCTCCTCGTTCACAGTTGGGTAAGTGAAAGACTTAATTCACTGCCCTGCTTCATACATTGCAAGAATAAAAGTGCTCAAGTGTTACCGACTTAAAAACGTATATATAGTTAAATGAATAGTTTGGAATTTCAGAATTTTCAGAGAACAATATGTGGTCTGGGCTTAATCAGTAGCAGCTCCGCTGACTTGAAGGATGAAGAGGAAGATGTGAACAATGTCAATGTAGAGCGAGAGAGCTCCGTAGATGTACTCCTCTGGGCTGATGGCCAACTCCCTGTTTCCAATAAGAAGCTGGGTGTTGTATACTAAAAACTAACACGGAGAAAGAGAAGGCAGATCAAAGTAAAGTCATATAAAGAAGAAATATGGGTTAGTCTGCTTCACTTGTCTTTGTTGAGTGCAGGATGGAGATTTTGACTTTTTTTTTTTTCCTGAAACATAGTCATAAACATTAAGTCGCATTCAAAAATCATAATGTGTAGATATGTAGCTGTTTTAGCATTGTTGCTGAATGAATCCTAATGTTATTGTGACCCTTGACATTTCCTTGAGTACTATCAGGCCAAACTTTCCACCTTTACACAAAGAGTCTACTGCCACACTAGTGCCTCTGTGAGGCAGTGCCTTGAGCTAAGTGCTAACGCTTACTATGTTTACCATTTAAGCATGTACGCATACTTATATTTGCTAGTACACAAATTACACTTAAGTCTGATGGGAATGCTGTTATTTTTAAAGGCATTTGGTCATAAACCATAGGCCTATTGCATGCTAGAGAAAAAGTCAGAGGTTCACCAAAGTTATTACAAATCATCATGAGGGTAACAGAAATGTCATGGCAACACATCCAATACTTGTTGAGACATTTCACTTAAAACCACCACTAAAGTGAACCACAAGTCAAGAGACCACATCCATCCAATAGTTGTTGAGCTGTTGCATTCTGGACCAAAGTGGTGGACAGGGCGACGACAACATCCCTAGAGTCATGCCTCAAACACGGCTAAAAAATTATCAAAGTCCAGTAGTAAATTTGCCATTACAAGTACTGATCATGTTCAATATCCCCAGAGATTCCACCATTTCCATTTTACACCACTATGAGACCAAAACATAGGCAGATTGCTGTGACGTTTCCTGAGCACCTTCATGATCCAATGGCAATAATTCATTTAGATTTCACTGATGGCCTTTCCTCTTGTGCCAACATCAAAACAAACCTGATAGATACAAATATCAAATTATGTTGCTAGGTCTAGCGAACAACTATGTATTTCGGTGTGTAAGGACCATTACGCTTCTTGTTATTCGACAATAACTTTGTCATAAATACCAGGCTCAAATGCTCTCCTTGAAATTCATGTGAGAGTAGACTCACCAGAGTGTAAACGATGGCTCCAATTGCTGCGTAGAGCATATGCAGCCAAGGGATCTGTTGAGTGACACAAAGAAAGGCCTCTGAATGTGAAATCAGTCACAAAGAACCGCTACTCCTCGCACTGAGAAACACCAGTAGAAAGAGAGAAAGATTAAATTAAATTAAATTAAAGAAGAGTCCTCACATAGTGGAAGGAGAGGACGATGGCCGTAACAATTCCAATGATCATGAGCACAACGGAAGCAATGCAGAGAAGTCCCCCGCAGGAGGTGAAGTCCACCTGTGATGAGAAACAAGTCATTAGTGGGATGAAAGTGAAGTTAATATGCTTCAAGGCACATGAAAGAGCAGTCAAGATAATGTGAAAGAGAATCAGAATGATGTAAAAAAAGAAAAAGGAAGTTGGGTAAATGTGTCTTCTACCAGCCAAAAAATTTTACTTATTCGTCTTGAGTTGCATCAGACAGAGAAGTTGGATTCACTTCTTATCCCAAAATGTTATAAATATTTAAAGGAACTCAGTGCACCGTTGTAATGCGAGACAAAGGCGTTCTTTTCCACTGACAACAAAGACATCCACTGACAAGCCACAGGCTACTGAGCTACAGAGACACACAGTTTACGTCTCCATCTACCTTGGTTTGGAAGCAGAAGATTGTGACAGCTATACAAACTAATGCTGTTATTCCCATGGCGAGCAACACTGCTTTTGTTTCATAATAGCTGTAAAAGATACATAGAGTGATTAAAACAAAAACATAAACGATCACAGGGTGTAATACATCTTCATCAAAATGTGCTATATTCATGTATTGTGGTGTATTGCCTAAGTTGGAGCCAAAAACACACCTCGAAATTGTTCCAGCCATGTAAGACAAGGCCACAGTCTGCAAGATAAAACATGAAAACAATAAGGCTTTGAACCTTTTAATTTTTTTTTTTTTTTTATCTTTATTACTGGCTGTCTTTGTTTTGTTTTTATTATTGCTTACAATATGTTCTCAGTTTGGCCATATGGATCTAGTGGATCATACCCAATATTACTGACCCATGCAGTAGTAGTAACGTAAAGAATACTTACAAATACTCCTAGCAGCACAAGATTCCATGGGAAACGCCTCCTGAACACAAATTACAAATTGTGATGAATATTTTAAAATGTATACAAACAGAAGTATCATTATTGGTTATGAATATTTACATAAGACATAATATCAGTAGTAAAACAGTTTTCTAATTTATTCAGAAAAGCCATGCTTACCTCGGCTCTTTGCAGCAGACGAGAATGCAGTAAACCACAAAATAAACGACACTATGGAAATATAAATCACAATGACTGTTACTGTTTACAACAGCATGCCATGAGAATAATAGCACTAAGAATATTGTGGATTCTGGGGACTTGCTCTGTATGTTTTATTTTTATTTTTTTTTAATATTATTTATAAATCTAATTGCACTGAAAATATGTTTTTGTTTTGTTCCTAGTGTGCAACTCACAAAGATGCCCAGTAGATGCCAGGGTATCTGATGACAAACAGCCTCACTGGCTCACTATGAAAGCACAGACAAAAGGGATCACTTGGAGTAAACTGTTCTTCACCCTCCATCAGATACATTAAGCTATGGAATATTAGACTGGGATGAACAGGGACACTTACACAAATGTAAAGACAGCAACAACTGAAAAGGTGACGGCAAGCTGCGCTGTTAAAATTAAGTAAACCTGCCCACAAACACAAAACCAAGCAGTTCTGTTGAGCACACAAGTATACATTTCAGTGGCTGTACAGGATCGTCATTGGCTTGTTGAACAACAAAAAGACACACAGTAAACTGTGCGACCAGTGATGAAAATCCTTACCTTTCGAATGAAGGCATGCCGAATAGATGTGCTTTCCCACTGGGTGCTCAAAAAATCTTCCATGACTCCTGCACAATTGGGAATAGCGAAGTGATAATTAAAACGTATTGCACTTGGAAGCTAATCTAAATATAATGCAAGTCTTGTATCATTTCCTCAGAACCTTGGTTGGATGCAGGCACTCCAGCAGACAAAGTGGGTATTGTGGTGGGCATCCCAGATGGAGAGAAGCCAGGGGCTGCCCACATCCCAGCTTGCGGGTAGACACTCTCATGGCCCCAGTAGCCAGGCGGGCCGGCGCACATGCCCGGACTGGCGCTGTAAGATGGAGGTGGTGGAAGAGGGAAGCCATGTTGTGGCTGGTGGGGGTAGTTTTCATATTTAGGATGGTGCAGTGCATCCTCGTAGGGTGGAGGATTATCAGTTTTAGACGTCATGATCTTACCTTAAAGAGAGGACAAGTGGTGATGAGCTACATTAGACTTAAACTATACAGTACATGTAATGTACTGACACATTGACAAGATAACACATATGAAAGGTAAACATGCTCAGAACATCCAATTCACTACTTGTGTCTGGTCAGTATGGTATACACAGTTATCCAATTACTAAATAAAATCTGGTTGGTGTGCTAAAACTACAATTAAAACCACCTTGTAATAAAGGTAACAATCCAAATTTCTACATTAGTTAAAAGCTATGTCTGTGCACAAATAAATACACAATAAAAAAATAACCTAGTCTAGAAATGTCAGAACAATGACAGAAATAAGAACATTACCAAAAACAAAGAAAGAAAGTGTACTCACCCGGTGGCTTTAGCCTGAGATGGGAGCACTGTTGATCCCTTCTGTCCTCTCTCTTTGGAGGGTTTGCAGACTTACACCACAGGAGGTTGTCATCCTTGTAATAGGATATGTTCACTGAAACGTACACTGGTACTGTCTCAGAAAGCATGTAGGCTACTCTGGTTGCCAAGGGCAGGTTCCTATTTAAAATTATAAAAAAATACAATTGAAAAACAAACCCAACAGACTGTTGTGTCACACATTTAGTTAGATGTTAGGTACTACTTCCAACGTTGAGTTGAATTTATTTCTTTAAGCAGTCATCCTGAGAATATTTTATTTTCCAAGGCCTATTAAATGTCCCTCTAAATTGACCCAAATGTTATCATTATACAGCCTATATTGTCTCACCTTTAGCTACAGCTATAGACTAATGTCAATCAATGTTCCAGCAGGACAGTTAGACGTCGCTAAATGATTTAAATTATTATTATTTATTTAGAATTCTCCATTGAAAATTGGTTTGATTCCATTTTGACCTTGACGCCATATATATAATTCATAAATTAAGCTGGAATTAAGTTGTAGGTCTACATGACACATAGATAAATCAGGGTACAACTTATGAATTTGTTTTTGTGGTGTAATTAACTTTGAATGGGAATAATTTGAGCTTAAATTAACATCTAAACCTAAAATGAAGTTAAATTCAAGCCATAAAACTACTTTTATTGACACAAAATTTAAGTTTACATTTCTGGAAAAAACTGTCAACTTGATATGGCAACTGTTGTAGAAAGAAGTGGCTGATCTTTAATGCATTGCCCATTATCAGCAACCATTCATCCAATGTTCCAAAGTCACATTCTGTTTACTAATCTGATATCATTTTAAAAGGCTAACTGAGAAAACATTGGAGAACCCTTTTGCAATTATGTAAGCACATAATGTATTCTGAAAACTGCTGCCCTGGTTAAAAAAAACAATGCAACTGATCTCATATAAATATATATGGGTCTGTGACATATATACCAGAAAAAAGTGTTTTTTCAAAGATTTCAAATAACAGGCATAAAAATGGTTGACTTTTGTTCTACTAACTCTCATCTTTATAGAAACATATTTTGTTTTTAGATTTTCAATTTGAATCAGAATTTATGTGACAATTTGTTGTATTAGTCCGTAAAATCATCATATGGTGTGACATGAAAATAATTGTATATAAACTGAAAATGGATTATACCTTTCTTAAGTTACTCACTTTATCAAAGTCATTTATCATAACTAAACTGTGATCCATTTTAGTTTTGTGAAAGTTAATTAAATTTGTGTATTATTTTCTAAAACATTGCTCAATGTGAGACCTATGCCATCGGTCTTTCACCATATTTTCTATTTATTGTGACAAACCTTGCTATAAAATTGACTCTTGCTGATACTATGATGTATTCCATGAACATTTTTAGGTTTTATCATTGATAAAGGTATGTTATTTTCACAATTTGGAATGTCACACCAAATTATATAGTGTCACACCATATGATAATGTCGCCATGTGTCTATGCAAACCATGTATTATCCTACTTATTGGTGAGTACTGATCACTCATATGGCAGGAAATATTTAACCACTCTTTAATGCTGGAAGGTAAAATTCAAATTTTATTGATTTATTAGATATTTAACAATAAAACAAAACATTTTTTAATATTGTACAAACCATATGAACATATGTTTGTGTATCAAATTTCATTCCATTTCAATTCAAAACTGGTCTGCAATATGTATTAATATAAGTAAAACAAACACATATTTTATTTGCATATATTTTTATTTCATATAGATTTCGTTGTACATAAGCCAGTCATATTTGGAGAGAGTAGCAAACTGACTGCCTTACTGAGGTTGGGATATGCCACAAACAACTTCCTGATCTTGATTATAAATGCAGTCTCACCTCAGCTATGGCCTCTCCAATTGATGCACTTGATTAGGTATGCATACAGCACCTGAGTAGAAGAGCTTCAAAAGGAGAGATTTATGTCAGTGACACGCTTGTCTACAGTGATTGCAATAACTAGCTTCTACTCCATCAAATTGGGTTTGCCCAATTTACAAATATGTAGGGTTTATACTGACTGGGCTTGGGGCTCTCTAGTGGGTAAGCTGGATGTTTCTGTGAAGGGGGTCTGCTGTGTCTGTCTGATAAACTAGAAATCTGTATCAACGAATAAAACTAAACTAAACTAAACACAATTGACTGTGGATAATTACAGCTGTTAGCTTTTGTGATGATGGACCCAAATACATGTTTTAAAGGACAAAACATACATTGGACTTTGTTATTTATTGTTATATCTGCAGGAAATTACAATTCATATCATATGGTGTGACAATCAAATCATATGGCGTGACAGGCAGACATGTCACACCATATGATGTTTTCAGCACTTAGCACAACCTTGAGTCATTTAGCCACACATTAGCATACTAAAAACATGCTAGCTATAACAAAGCAGAATAGATTTACATGTAATTATGACAAAAAAATAAAATGTCTTTTGCATTTTTATGAAAAATGTGTCACACCAAAAGACATCTGGAAGTGGGACTTTTGTCAGAGTGCCAACAAGATCTGATTTATTGTAAATATAAAAATGATAACTCACCTCAGGTTGTACAGTAGAAATACACTGATAGTACTTTACAATCTTGCTGAAGAAGGTCCTCTCCTTCCCAAGGGTGTCAAAACAGTTGCCCGTTCAAATATCCCAAAATAGTGTCACACCATATGATTTTGATTTCTGTGACAAAATCTTTTTGATTAGAACTGACTCAAAACATTATGCTTGTAATTTGAGTATTTGATGTTCACATAAAGCATAATGTTCTGCACAATATTGAGAAGGTTTTTGGCAAATATATTTTTTATTCATACATGTTTGACACTGAAGACAGCAAAACTGCCATGTCACGTCATCCACCCATATATATATATATATATATATATATATATATATATATATATATATATATATATATATATAAAATCACCTCGCTGGGAATATGCAAAATTTCAAATTCGGAATATGGCAATTAAAAGGGGTAAAGAATTAGCAAAAGAGAAACGATTTGAACAAGACAGATTACTTAACAATATCATTACTATTTATGAAAAAGACAATATGTCTCAAACAGATATCAATAAGTTAACCGAATTACAATCTGAGTTGGAAAATGTGTACCAATATTTAGCACGGGGGGCTTTTATCAGGTCTAGACGGCGATGGATGGAACATGGTGAAAGAAACACTAAATATTTTCATAGTCTGGAAAAAACAAATGCCAGTCAAAATAATATACATAAACTTAAGATTAAAGAGCAGATATCAGAACATCCCCCTGAAATCTCGAATTTTGTGGAAAACTTTTATAAAAAATTATATTCCGAGCAAAATGGCAGTTTTAACACATCTGATTTTTCATCTCTATAACAAATGAGGCACGAAGTATTGACCAAACTCAAAAAGATATCTGTGATCAAGGGCTGTCACTCTATGAAATAAAAAACAGACAACAGCTACATTTTATTCATAGACATATATAAAGTCATTTGATACTGTAAAGCATAGTATTTTATTTGATGTGTTAGAATTTTTTGGTTTCGGTCAATACTTCAAAAGATCAATACAAACTTTGTATAGTGACTGCAATAGCTCAGTTAAACTTCCGTGGGGAACAACTCATACATTCAACATATCCCGTGGTATAAAACAAGGAGATCCTGCGGCCCCATTTTTGTTTCTCTTAGTAATGCAAGTGATGGCCCTACATCTGTACAATGACAACTTTCAAGGCATTAACGTTGTAGGGAAAGAAATAAAATGTTGCCAGGTTGCTGATGATACAGCCATTTTCTTAAAAGATGAATTTCAGGTTAAAAAAGTTATTGATTGTCTTAATGTGTTCTCTAAAATTTCAGGATTAGTGTTAAATATTAAAAAATGTACCCTTTTTCCACTCAAAGAGAGCAACATACATATAACAGAATTTGAGGCTATTCCTGTTAAAGAGGAAGTAACATACTTAGGAATTAATATCTGTAAAAATCAGACAGAAAGGATGAATTCCAACTTTCAACCTCTCATTCCAAAAGTCAAAAATAAATTCGATAGATGGCTCATGAGAGATTTATCACTCAAAGGTTGGGTACTTTTATCCAAAACTGAAGGATTATCCAGATTAGTTTATTCGGCCAAAGTCTTAGATGTTCCAAAACCTTTTATTAAGAAAATAGATTCTGCATTATTCAATTTCATATGGAAAAATAAGCCTCACTATTTAAATAAAAATACTTTATGTAATCCATACAATCAAGGAGGTTTGAATGTTCTTGATTTCCATACATCTAATATAGTTTTCAAGGTGAACTGGATTAAACATTATATAAAAAATAAAGATAAAATGTGGTATTTTATTCCAAACTTTATTTTTCAAAAAGTTGGTGGTATTGAATTTTTACTAAAGTGCAATTTTGATGTTGATAAAATTCCTATTCAGCTATCTAGCTTTCATAAGCAAGCTCTTTTATGTTGGCTTCTTATTTATAAACACAATTTTTCACCACACAAACATGTGATATGGAATAACAAAGATGTAAAGTATAAGAACAAGTCAATATTTTATCCCAGTTGGGTCCAAAACAAAATTTTATTGATTTCCCAGCTGATAAATGACAATGGTCACTTACTTACATATTCAGAATTCTTAATGAAGTTTAATATTCCAATAATTGCAAGAGAATATAGCATAGTGTTTGATGCTATACCCACGGGTTATAAAAGACTGCTGCAGAGTAGTAATGTGTCAAATGACCAGTCAACTTTTAGAACAGATGTCTTATTAAATGGCATTGATATAAAATATAAAAAGTGCAATAAGAGATATTTTAGACATTTGACACATTGCCCCACAGTTGCTCGATGCAAATATTATTGGAATAACCACTTTGGGAATATCAATTGGAATTTGATTTGGACCTATTATAATAAATATGTTGTTAGTAATAAAGTTAAGGAAGTATTTTTCAAAATTGTCCATTGCATCTACCCAACAAATCAAATTTTAAAGAAATATAAACCTGAACTTTCGGAATCCTTCACATTTTGTGGGGTTTTCACAGAGACAATTGCACATTTGTTTTGTGAATGTTTTTATGTCAGATTGTTCTGGATTGATGTGGAGGATGTAATTTATGTATTGTGTGGTTCTAAGATAAGATTACAAAGTAGTAACATTATTTTTTACTATGAAGGAAATTATTTGAAAAAGCCATATTTTCATTTTAAATCTTTTAATTTTATTTGGGAAATTTTATATCCATAAATGTAAATGGTCTAACAGCAAACCGAATATTCACCAATTTAAAAATGACATGAAATTATATTTTGAAACTTTAAAAGGACTGACGTATAAGAAAGCCATCCGGACTCTGACCATCTATAATGCCTTTCAACCTCTTTGATGTAAACTCCACGCTCCCCCTTTTCCATGTTTGTATGTATGTAGTTAATGTAATCAATGTTAGTATGTTTTCTGTATTGGAATAATAAAGTTTTTTTGAAAGCAAAAAAAAACAAAAAAAAAACAAATCACCTCGCTTCCGGGGTTGCTACGTCATTACGTTTCGCTGCAGAGGCTATGGCGCTTCCTGAGTCGATGATAACGTTGGTTGCCACGGTTGCCACCGCATCTTTCTTCTGTTTCTTCTGTTTATGTGTTCGCTACAGACGCAAAGTGCTCTGGAGAAAATTGTTGAGCAAAATAATGGCCCGCACGGAGAAGCCGTTGTTCCGAATCGCGTAAGTATATGACCTTCCTTAATCAAACAACATTGTGTTGTCATCGCGGTGATTCGCGATAGCTGAGCAACATCTATCCACTGGTATTTAAAGAGAGGCCGTCCCACCAAACTGTTATCCAAACATCTTCCAATTTTAAGTTGCTTTGCTAGTCGACAAAAGTACTATCCCTGACATTTTGGTCTAGCTAAAGCCTTTCCTAAAAACGATAATAGTCACTGTTTTAGTCGACATACATACGAGCCATGAACGTATATTTTGACGACCAGTTTATTTTACGAGACGTTGTTGTTAATTATGACATGATGCGATTGTAATTAGTGCTGCATGGTGGAACACATTTTTCGAATCGAAAAAACTGCTTGTGGTATTATAACCAATGTAGCTGATTAGCACTTTGGCCATGCTACATTTGCAGATGTTTCACTTGAGTAGGCGTGACCCCCATTTGAAACATGGTGACTAGCTACATGGTTGGGGTTAACCTTATATACTGTCTATGGGGTTAACATGGTCAACCTCTGCCACCATACAGAATGTTTCCTAGCCTTTTGAATTGTTTCCCAGGTACACGCTCTACACGAGGACCAGACTTGGCTACATGTTCTACAAGAGACAAATGAGAAAAGCGCGAGAAAATTTCCCTGCTGGACATTCCACAGCTCAGGCCATGGAGTTCAATGGTATGTAGCTGTTTACAGTTGTTCATACAGTGTTGCTCAATGGTTCCTCTGTTATTGTGGGGTGATGCTTAGTGCCGTCCATACAAACCGAGGCCCTGTTGGTTGGGTCAAACAGTGCATATGTTGTACAGAAGTATTTTTATTACCATCATTGCAAAGGTGCTATCATCTCAAGACATACTGTGAAAATTACCTTTTAATACTACATGTCTGCTTATACCATTCTGAATGAAAAAGTGTAATATTGTCCTGAATAATTCATTTATTATTCTTTGTCTGCCTCACAGGTATTAAAATAATTCCCATCCCGGTGCTGTCTGACAACTACAGCTATCTTGTAATTGACACAGCCTCCAGTGTTGCAGTTGTTGTAGACCCTGCAGACCCTCAAACAGTTCAGGTGTGTGTGTGTGTGTGTGTGTGTGTGTGTGTGTGTGTGTGTGTGTGTGTGTGTGTGTGTGTGTGTGTGTGTGTGTGTGTGTGTGTGTGTGTGTGTGTGTGTGTGTGTATTGTGTCTAGATATCTTTTCGTTTAGATATTTTTCGTTCAGATCTATGTTACTATGCAATGTGCAATCAGCCCTCTTTGTTGCAAGAGGGGATAGCTTGACTTGGCTTGTTCAACAACACATTGCTGCAGAAAAAGTTGAGACACGCCCAATATTTGCCAGATCTCTTTGCACCACCATCTGGGTTAAACATAAATGGTTGCTTTGACTCTATTTCAGTAACATTTTGTTGGTGTCCCACGCCTCTAAAGTGCTGTCAATGGTTGGATATCAATTTTACCTGAAAGAGACCAAATATAAACTAATATCAATATGTGAGACAATATACGATAATGAGATATGGCATGGTCCCATGGATCAATTTGGTTATATTTCAAAAAATGGTTTGTTTAAAAGGACCCCTAACACATTGCAAGTAGATAAGTACGATAAGAATGGAAAATTGGCGTTATGTGTGTATGATTGTCATTCTTGACCACAAACCACTTTTATCAAGCTCACAAACCCAAAGTGACAATTATGCCTTTCTCTTATTTAGTCAGGTATTGTAAAATGACTCCTTATTTTTCAGCATCACTGTAATTGCACTTCCATTTTATATTGCCTCACAATCGCATGTATTTTGCAGCTCAATAGGCTTTTGAATAAAATGCAGCTGTTTTATATGGAGATTGATAGTTGTAACAGCACTTGTACATTTTCAGGAAGTTCTCAAGGCAGAGGGAGTGACTTTAGAAGCAATACTCTGTACACACAAGCATTGGTGAGTTTTTTTGTTTTTCTACATGTATATTATTTTGATGTGTGGTTTGTTATTACATTTTTATGTATTAAAAAAAACATGAGGAGATGGGGCTAAATATACCAAGTATGACAGATTATCAAAAACTATAGTAGGGGTGCGTGATATATCGACTTAATATCGTTATCGATATCACGATGCGCAATATTATATCGAAAGTGTCACGATAAGTATGCAATATATTGTTTATTTTGTGGAGCGCTGCGTCCCGTCCGTTGGCTGTGTGGCTTAGTTGTGTTTGATTTAGATCTTGAAACGCTATAATGATCATGTTTCATTGGCCAGTTACCGACGCCACTTGTACATGTTAGTGCACGTCAGCGCACGGGTCCACTACATGACAAACCCTATGGAGCGTACCATGTAACCTGTGTGCATATTTCGACAGAGTGACCGTGCAACTGAAGAAATAGATAGAGACAACTAAACGGAACGAATCAGAGAAGAGAAAGAAAAGTTGTGTCCTGTTCTCTTTATTTATTTATTTATTTTCTACTGTCCAACCAGTAAAACATGTCCTGTTCTGGAGACATTTATTTTTTCATGTTGGACCAGTCCAATATGACAGTCAGTTGAAATGAACCTTGTGTTGTAAAAACAACATTTTAATTTGTTATGGATCTATTTTGATCAGTTTCCCATCATTTTTGTAATTTTACAGATGTTTAAAAATATCAAAATTAATATTGATATCGCAATATTCATAATCAATATCGCAATTTCACATTTTGTCAACGTGCTACCCTAAACTATACCGTGTTAAAGGTACACTGTGTAGGAATTTCTCCCATCTAGCGGTGAAATTGTATTTTGCATTCAAACAAATAGTGCTCTCTGGCGCCTCGCTTTTTCAAATGCGTGTTGCAACTACTGTAGCCGTTATGTACCAAGAAGCTATTCATCGAGTTTTCTTTCAGGTGACGAGGTTCGTTATTTCAAACAAACTGCAAACTGCATTGAATCATTAGTGTGAGCATGTGTAAGTATATAATAATTTTGACTTCCCTGTGGAGAAGAAAGCCGGCAACTTCAGCGTCCCCTTGAAAGTCTTCCTCCTTCAGTAGCTCTTTCCACCTGGGAAAGGCTACCCCAATGTTTACCCTCGTGTTTTGAATTTGCCGGTCACGTTGCCTTTTTAATTCCCTTTTTTCGCTTCCTTTGGCGATGAGGACTCCTTCTCCTCATAAGTACGATCCTCCATTATGAACTAAAGTGCAGTGCAGGCTTTCAAATTTGCCGGGGCAGTGACAAGCGCCTCTCACTGATCTCCTTCTCCGTTTCAGCTGCTTTCAGTCACGTGACGCTGGCTCTGAACGAAAACGCGTTGCTAGTGCTTTTATGTACCTCTCAGCGATTTATAGTTTTTCGACATGGAACGACTTGGAATCCTCCTTGGACTTACCCGTCTAATGTAAATACAGATAAGAAATTCTCCGCTTACGAGGATAAGTCAGCTCGTTGGCAGAGGTCATTTTACACCAATGAGGACATATTTATGAATGAAGACTGCTGTTAGCCAATAAAATACTTCTACCACACAGTGTACATTTTAAGGATGTTCTCATGCACACAATTGCTTGTGTTCCTATTTTAACATGTGTTATATCTAATCGAAGAGAAAAACACCCACAGTACTGTGAATACATTTGAAAATGCTATTTATACTATCCAGACTCAAATGAAGGGTATGTGGTTGAAAATGCTGAGGCCAAAACAAACGCGCAGTTTTCTAATGTGTCCACAATACTTGCAAGCCTCTGCTTTCTGTTCCACTTACAGGGATCACAGCGGGGGAAACAAAGGGTTGAAAAGACTTCACAGCTCATGCAGAGTTTATGGAAACGCAGCCGATAACATTCCTGGCCTCACGCAGTAAGTCGCTGCTCGCACAGTATAGCACACTGCTTCCCACAGAATCAGTCGGACTGTACTGAGTCCTGTCTAGTTCCCTCTGTCAGCACTAGTAGCAGCTGACTGCACGGTACATTATCATGGTATGATAAACTGTTCCAATATGCCTCGGGGGGATTATGGCCTAAGAACGGGGCCATCCTAAGCTAGACATCATCCAAACCGCTGGACTAAAGTCTATTTTCCAAAATGTTGACGATCGACATTACAACTTAAACCAGAAAACTCTTTGTTGCCCCATTTGTTTAGATTGGAAAGTACATTTTAAGGTCAACATCATTTTAAAGAAGAGGTCTATTTTAGGGATACTGCACACACATATTTTGTTTAGATCTATTTTTTTGTTCAGAATAAATCAGTTAGCTCCAAGTACAGCCATTAACTTCTCAATGCCCCTTTTCACGTATTAGGTAACCTGCTGTCATAAAAACTCATACATTCTCCTTATAGCACTTTTAATTTTTGTGTGTGTGCCCAGTCCTCTCTCACACAAGGACTCCGTCACAGTTGGCTGTATGCACTTTAAGGCCCTCTTCACTCCTGGACACACAGTGGGCCACATGATCTACCTCCTGGATGGCCGGGCGCTCGACGCCCCCTCCAGCCTCTTCTCTGGTGACCTGGTTTTCCTCTCAGGTTGTGGTGAGTTACAACAGAACGGGCGCCATAGAAATGATCATATAGAACTGACATGTGGTTCAAAGCAACTATTGCTTAAACAAAGAAGACACAGAAAATACACAACGACCGAGGCTTCTGTCATGTGTCATGTGAAGTCATTCTAGACATAATGTTGGTCTTTGTGCCCCCTAAGCCTGCATTCACACTGCCTGCGTCAGCCATCAGACGCTGCGGCAAAAACGCAGGTCTGCCCATTCATTTTGAATGGCGGTAGTGCATTTAGGCTGCAGCAGGGGGGTGCTAATGTGCCTTTTTTTTTTTTTTTTTAACTTCTCATGTGCAATATGAAGTAAGAACTTCCATGACCTCTGAATCAGAAATGGGTTGTATTTCTTAGCAGTTGACCACTTTCATGTATTTTAATTTAATATCTAATTGTTTATTTTTACCTTCTAGAACTTGCAGATATCCAGAGTTGAGTGAAACCTGTTCTTGTTGTTTTCAGGGAGGGTGTTTGAAGGCAGTGCCACAACAATGCTGTCCTCTCTGGACACAGTCGCCTCCCTAAGTGATGATACTTTATTATGGCCTGGTAGGAAAATCTTCACATGTTTTTAGAGTCGAACAATGTGTGTCAGTGTTGTGTGATGTTGATGCTGATGTGGTGGTGGTATGAATGTGTTGCTGTGGCTTGATGTCTATACTTTGATAGACATACTGCAGCAGCAAAGTCTCATAAGAGGGGACTTCTATAGAGTGTATGCCTTTTTTATTTTTTTAGGGTGGTTATGCATGTGAACATTTTTTTTTTTTTTTATTCTATCCATCAGGTCATGAGTATGCAGAGGACAACCTACTGTTTGCTGCTGAGGTTGAGCCTCGCAACATTGCCAGGGAAAGCAAATCTCAGTGGGTGCTGCAGCAGCGAGGCCAGAAGCTGTGCACGGTGAGAAATGATCTATCGTCATTGTTATGCCTTTGTAGCACGCCATTCCAGAGAGGATTCATGTTGTCCAGCACCTGGGAAGAAGGGTTTATCACCTGCCTACAGTGAATGCGTTGTCAGAGCCCGAGCGCTCCTCTTCCAGGCTCTCAACAGTCCAGTCTCATCTGGGATACAGTCTGCAGCAGAGCAAAGGTTCACTGTTGAGTGAAGTGCCTATCCAGAATTTAGATGAGTTTTTATCTGCCATCTATACAACATGGCACTAGAGGCAGTTTCACACACATTTGCAACAATAGGCCTTTTTTACAATATATTTTGCGTAGTCCTAGCAGGAAAAGCACAGGTGTTACTGGTACCATTGACAATAGCTCTGTTCTTTTCTACTACTCTGTTCTAAGTGTCCCAGTAAGCTGTGACAGTGTGACACTCCTAGATATATATGTTTTATATCTATGGTAACCGTGAGCCAGCATGCACAGTAGACACTAAACTATAAATGGAAGTCAGTTTTATTTTATTATTTACTGTGCTTTCCCCACTTTGTCTAAGCAACTATAGGATTATCCATACTACCTCAGCTAGCTTTTTGACAGTGCTTCTTTTGCTGGATATCCATTAGCTACATATTTTAATGTGTTCTGTACGTGGTGGCGAAAGAGAGCTTTACATTAAACCGTACAATAGCAGAAATTCACATTGACACTTGAGCTCCTTGTTTTAGCTGCTTTTAAATTCTGTGGTCCAGGGGCTTGACGTCTGGATTGCCAATCACTGTGGATTATGTCCAATTAAATGCATGAAACTAGCTAAAAGGGGAATTATTGTTGACGATGAGACGTTTTGCTGCATTTCAATTCGGGGCAGAGATGCAGACGTTCAAAGCCATGCCGGTTTAAGTTGGCAGGAATCACTTGTTACCCACAATTCTGTTCCGCAAATGAAGGGCATGTGTATCACTGTGACTGCTAGAGTGAGACTGTTTACATCCACTTTTGAGGAGGGCTGCCTTTTGAACGTGCTCTTCATTTTCAGTGTCCCTCCACTGTCGGAGAAGAGAGGCAGTACAATCCTTTCCTGCGCAGCCACTCTGCGGACCTGCATCTGGCCCTGGGCGTCGAGCAGTTCCAGGACGAAGACTGGACCCAGTTCAGGGCTCGTGTGCTGGAGGAGCTGCGAAAACGCAAAGACCTCTTTAACAGGAGATAGTACTGGAAACACGTAGGCCATCTAAACACTGGCAAACAGAGGAGCGAGCTCACCTGTGCTGGACAGTGGTACATTGTAAAACAAAGATGAGCAGAGCTCTTGGGTACAAAATGAAAGTCCGTTCAAAGAAACTGGTTTTGTAAAAAAAGGGGTATTAAGTCATTTTTGACCATGAGGAACATAGTGGTAACTTCATTCTTACATGATACTGATCAATAAGCCTATTACCTCTCCACACACTGTAGAGTATCTCATGCTAATTTTA
This sequence comes from Perca flavescens, assembly GCF_004354835.1. Classification (NCBI taxonomy): domain Eukaryota; kingdom Metazoa; phylum Chordata; class Actinopteri; order Perciformes; family Percidae; genus Perca; species Perca flavescens. The sequence goes on along the minus strand of NC_041341.1, from coordinate 26,402,915 downwards.
ATAATAAATGATTGCCTCTTTAACTTCGAGACATAAACAATAACATAGATTTGCATGTGTAACTTTCTGTTATTGTAGGTACAAGCTAATTTCTGATCCTGGTGTGTGAAGCAGAACAGGTCTGCACACTACATGGGTTAATTTAGCATGTTAGGTACTGTATTGTTATTGCATAGTCTGGTTCATTGTTAAGGTAAGTAATACATTGTTTAAAAAAACTGACTTGAAAATCTTTGGTATGCTGGATTTACTTTTACAGTGTTGCTGAAGAGTAATTAACTTCTCCATGGCAGTTGTGATTTTTGGACTTGAGTAATTGATTGTAAATATTTGATTTATTTAGTTATATTATTTTCAACAATATATTGGTACGTTAATTTAACAAATCACAAACACTCTTCGCTGTCCGTACTTTGTGCCAGCACAATGTATGGGGGAAAGTCTGTACACTAGCCTTTCATGTGGATTTTTATTTGCTGAATCTAAGAGACAATTAAGTATTGATGTAAAAGAGATTTTGCTTACGTTAGTTCTTTACGATGCATGTGATTGAGCCCTGTTTTGCTTTTTGCCCACACTGTTTCATTTTGTAATTCACTTTATGATGTTTTGATTCTCTGGGACCCACAGGTATTGGAGGTGGAACACATTTTTTTCTAGTTGCACAGCGTGAATGTGAACAACAACACGTGGATTAGACTGGTAGTGCATTGCCATGTACGAGACGTGACTGAATCGCTGTTGAAGGGATGATGGAAATAATTTAATGATGTACAGGGTGATATTGAATCAAGCAATCTGAATGCATACACTATGTTTTGCAATCACTTTTTTTTACTTTTGTTTAAAATGTGTTAATATTTAAGAGTAAGATGGTGATGGAAATATTTCTATTTCTTTTTTTCCTAATATGAGAATACAATGTGACATTGACTGCAGTACTCTTTAACATTTCAGAAGGAATGTTTTATAGCCAATTTGAAAACTTTGGAAACCAAAATTGTATATTTTTTTTAATATATTGAAGAATGTATTATACTGCGGCAATACAATGGATGCACATTATTTCAGTATAATAAAAAAAAATCTTCTTCCCACGCACATATGAATAGTTTTCTTGTGTATGTTTTCATGCAAAGGAAATAACTCAGATGGAGATGGGCCAGAATGCAAAGGAGCTATATGCACTCTTCAGATGCCTCCATTGCTCCTGCAGTAGGGCTTGTATCAAAGCACCTTGTCCCCTGGTGGTTGTTGACTAAAATGTTATGCTGTTTGTTTGATGCAGATTCCCATCTTATTTGCATATGTTTGAGTTATGAATACCACCACATGGGAGACATGTTTTGTGATGTTTTACTTCAGGTTACGTTTTAATGAGGAAATGTGAAAGTAAACTTTTATTCATTAGAGCTGTGTATGTGTTATTTGTTGTATTTATAAATGTTCAGAACTGACAGCTGAGTTATTTTTCCAACCGCTAGAACTTCCCTAAATGCAAATAAGAGCGTAACCTACTTTATGCACACGCAAAAGATTCTCTAGACAAGGAAAAAGGTGAACTGAACTTTGTGTTGAGATATAGCAGTGTAATAAAACAGAAATAGCAGTAGGATTACAAACCTATTTGTCGTGTCTTGTGTCCACCTCAGGTGCTAGATTTTAAGTCTTCTGTATAAATCAGAGGAGAATTTTTTTTTCCAACATTATAATGCTTCCATTCCATGTAACTGCAATCAGTGCAATCGTTAATGTTAATAACACCTGTCCTTTTGTCATTAAGAGTCAAAGCGGCTGCTGTGAAAAAGGCCTATTACAGAGGCACTTTTTTGACATCGTGATCATGAATAACTGTACAAAGGATAGGACAAACATATATAACTTGACAACTCAACTCAAAACTATTAGGCCTAAATAGTAATTTCAATAAGGAGGGATTGTTTTATGTTTTGTTATAATCTTAGATAAAAAAAAAAAAAAGCAAGATACAATTGTTTCATATTTCAGTTATCAAGTTATCACACCTGCTATACATGTTCAGAGCATTTTTCACAGGACCACATTCAGTAGCTTTAAACACGAGAATGGTTATCCTAATAATAAATAAACCATAAACAATTAATGAACATGCACCTGTTGAACGGTCAAAAAGACAGTAACGGCTTGCAGGCGGTAGGCAATTAAGGTCACAGTTAAAAGAAAATTAGGAAAGTAAAGAGACCTTTCTCCTGACTCTGAAAAACACCAAAAGAAAGACGGCCATGGGCCCTGCTAATCTGCGTGAACGTGCCTTGGGCATGGTGCAAAGAGGCATGAGGACAGCAGATGTGGCCAGGGCAATACATTGCAATGTCCCTACTGTGAGACACTACAGGGAGACAGGAAGCACAGCTGATCGTCCTCGCAGTGGCAGACCACCTGCGGGACAGGAACAGGATGGCAACAACAACCGCAAGAACTGGCCAGTCTGGTGCAGTACATGAGGAGGAGAGGCACTGCAGTACTAAATGCAGCTGGTGGCCACACCAGATACTGAGTTTGACCCCCCCCCCAGTTGTTTGGTTGTAAGGTTTCAAAACAAAACGGGAACATTTAAAATTACCTTTTATAAAACGATATCAATAAATTCATTCAGCTTTTTGTTTTGTATTGTCAATTCACCTGGATAGTTCTCATGGTGGTTTCGTCTGAAAGTTAAGTCTCCTTTTTATACATTTGTTTTGCATTGATATTTTCATTTGGGATGTCTTTGCTGCCTTTTTTTTTTTTTTTTTTTTTTGTATCATACTATACAGATTGACTAGCCTGGGTAAACCCCGACGAACTTCCGGCAAATTTGAGATTTGCTCTGCAAGCCACTCTCAGTTACAACTGAGAAGGGTCTGGTGTCAACCAGGCTAGATTAATACAGCATATCCCTTAAATCAGGAATATTCAACAGGGGGTCTGGGACTCCTAGGGGCTCCTCAGAGTCATGGCAGGGGGGGGCTCCAAATTATTGTTCATTTTTGAAGGTTTTTTCAAAAATTAAATTGAATTTAAAATTGTATTAGCAAATATAAATCTTAAATGCTTACTGGCCTATAGGTAAGGTAGTCACTAAGGCCATCCACAGATACACTCTAAGGATTCACTGTGCCACATGTGTGTTGTAATATTAAAAGGTGATTTATAAAATCACACAATTATTAGGCTATTTTTAATAGCTTAGTATTCTATGCAGTAAAAGGTAGGCCTATTGCTTAGTCTTACACTTTGTTGTAGGCCGAGTTATATGCAACTTCATTTTATACAATATGTAGCTAATAGGGGGTCCCTGATCCGTCTGTCTTTCAGTTAAGCGGTCCTTGGCTTAAAAAACGTTGAGGACCCCTGCGTTAAATAACACCCACTGCGATGCGTGTTCTTGTATCATGTCAGAGCCGCCGTCTTTATAAGCTCCTCCACTCCGTTTCACTAACTGCACTCCGCTCCGTGCTTTTATTCTGATCTGGTCTACGTCACAAGTAGGAAGTGGATACGGAAATGCTTAACAAACAGCTACAGGTGTAGTAGTCAAGCCGAACCTGCTCGTCACAAATCACAGCTTTTCGGTCAAGATGTTAAAGGCGGTTATTTTAATTGGAGGCCCCCAGAAAGGTGAGAATAAAGTGTGTCCTTGTCATGTTTTCAGAGTCCGATGTGCTTGGTTAAAGCGGAGCTAAGTTGCTAACGCTAACAACACTTCTAAAGACCCGCTGGACTTTTTTATAAAACTGACGTGGCATAAAGAGGGGACACCACACACACAAAGAAAATAAGAACATTTAAGACTTCATTTTATGACCATAACACTAACTGACAACTTGTAAATAACAGGTAGTGTTAACAGTTCTATAACTGTTTTTAAACTCCCTATTATTATTCTTATTATTATTGGCTCATTTAATTACCTATTAGAGCCAGTTTCTCTCGTATCAAGTAAACGTACCTCAATTGAAAAAATAGATGTTTTAAGATGATTGTACATTAACTACAGGAATAAGTAATACGTTTAATCGTGGCGTGAGGACACACTCTTCAGTTCGGCATCTATCAGTCCATGCAGTTCATAAATATGATCACTTATATACTTAATGTACCTCTAGTGCTTTGTTGAACAATTGCTTGTCCATAAAATACCAAATTTCTGAAATGACTTTTCTTTTTATATAAGAGATCACATAATGTTTAGTTTTGGTGCACGCTAGAAACATGAGGAAATAGTGATCTGCGTTGTAATCTGATTTGCAAGTAATCACTGACATTGCTTTGCAGGCACAAGGTTCAGACCTCTGTCATTTGAAGTGCCCAAACCCTTGTTTCCAGTAGCTGGTGTGCCCATGCTGCAGCATCACATCGAAGCATGCGCCAAGGTGAGTGCCACTGCAATGCTATCATTTTGCAGCCGAGTATTAGAAAAATGTAGTATACAGTGTAGTGTAATTGTGGAAGCTGAAGTAGATTGTTTAAAGGTAACATCAAGTTAGAGATTGTATTTAGTTAGTAAACCGGTCTTAGTTTAAACTCTGAGCAATCCAAAAAGAAAGTAAATTTAAGTTTAATTAGTCTGTACTAGCCTAACGTGGTGTTAAAATAGTTAAGAGCATGTCGGCCCAGTTGCTGGTTGGTGTTCATCATTTCTTTCCTTGTGTGTGTTGTGATGCAGACAATAGCCCTTCATGAAATCAGTCCAACAATGAACATCTTTTGTGTTACAAGGTACCAAATATGAAGGAGATTTTGCTCATCGGCTTTTATCAGCCAAATGAAGAACTGACTAGATTCCTGTTTAATGCGCAGCAGGAGTTCAAAATTTCCATCAGGTAAACCACAGAGCTCATAGCTACCTCACTAAACGAGTACAGACATACCATAAAGACATTTTCACAGTACAAGAACTTCTTTCTTTTCTTAATTGCACGTCATTCAGTAAAGAATAGACACTAGTTGTAAAATTGGTTCTATTTCTTAGATGCCCCGAACTGTCATCATATTTGAAAACCTTTCTTTGTTGAACGTGTTATTCACAGAAAAACTTAATATATTGCTTCATCTTTTTAAGTTAATGTTAAGTGGTGATACTTTTCTGTGGTGCACTGCCACTGCTGACTGACTGCAGATGCTGTTCTTCCTGACTCTGCACCACAGGTATTTGCAGGAGTATGCAGCCCTGGGCACCGGAGGGGGCATCTATCACTTCAGAGATCAGATTGTGTCCGGCAGTCCAGAGGCTTTCTTTGTTCTGAATGCTGATGTTTGCTCAGCGTTTCCTCTCGCAGAGATGCTCAGCTTCCAGAAGGAACACGGAGAACCAAACAGCTTTGTTATCCTTGGGACAACGGTGAGGTGTCACTATTGATGGCTGTTACTTTCTTTAATAGAACTTGTAAAAGGTAGTCAAAGTAAAACTCCAAGACGTTTATTGTGTTTAGCGTTCAGTATCCTTATCCCAGGGGGGAGGCAATATTTGTTAAAGGCAACATATGTGTCAAACCATTCTGAATTTAGTATTGTGGTGCTCCAGAAACGTCCCAGCCTACAAATCGTATTCTACAGACTAAAGAAAAAAATTTTGTTTGGTAAATCACACTATAATCATTTACATTTTGTAAATTGTAATATTTTTCAATGAAAATGAGAATAATGATACAAAAATTATCATTCCTTCCAATATTGTGAGTCAAAATAATGGCAATTTTATATTTTCTCTCATATCATGTAGCCCTAATGCTGAATATAATGAAATATCAGGTCTCAGTTCTTTGATGTCAAAATTTGATGTATCTTAAACTGTACTGCCTTTTTTCTCTTATCAGGCAAACCGAAAGCAATCCATGAATTATGGCTGTATTGTTGAAAACGAGGAAACAAATGAGGTATTTCACTTTTCCTACCTTATTTCCCTAAATAGTCACAAATTACTATTTCACCTTGAAATAACAACTGCTGTTTTTTTTTTATCCAGGTCTTGCATTATGTGGAAAAGCCAAGCACATTTGTGAGCGATATCATAAACTGCGGAATATACCTCTTTAAACCAGACATTTTCCAGCACATCGGCGCCGTCTTCCAGAAGAACCAACAGGACATGTTGCTGTGAGTTGAAGCTCTTTCTCACGGGAATGCATGTGATAACCATTTATTCCATTTCTTTGGTCCTCTTCATTTGTCCTTTTTCCTTCCCTTCTCCTCCCTGCCATGTTTTCTGTTTGCTCGCTCAATCATCAGAAATCCATACGATGGGTAAGTCGGTACATTTAGGCTGCACGGTGTAGTTGTAGAGCACTTAGTGTATGGTGTGAGCTGTAGAAAGATAACCCATGATAAGACTTGGATTGCTCAGGATGCTTTGTGAATGTTGCCTGTGCCCTTTTTCGACCAATTATGCACCTCCTGTTTTGCAAAAAGCTTGTTTATATTTATTTATTTATTTTATGCATTTATTTATTTATTCCGCTAATGGCAAATGTTGTCCTTGAAACGGGCACTACAGGGTCTTTGTCAGAGATTAAAGGAATCGTTTAACATTTTGGCAAACATGCTTATTTACTGTGGAGGATATATTTATTAGGGCCCGAGCGCCAACAGCAGTTTCGGGAATAGGCGCACAAAAATGGCTCGCTAGCGCCCCCTACAAAGTTAAAAAAAATGTAGCCCCTGCAGTGCGTTTAACGTAGACTCACAAAACTTGGTACACATATGTAACATGTCAAGATGTACAAAAAACGTCATTGGAGCCATACCCTAAACCCAACAGGAAGTCCGCCATTTTTATTTGAAATTAGTGTGATTTTGGCCATTTCCACGTCGTACTTTAACAAACTCCTCCTAGAGATTTTCATCCGATCAACTTCAAATTCGGTCTGTGCCATCTTAAGACGTTAAAGATGAAAAGTTATTAAAAGAAAAACTTTTTGTCATATAGGGCGTGGCCGTGGCGGGATGGCCATTTTGTGCGTTTCGCCATCAAAACAGGAAGTGGGTGTAACTCGAGTGTACATTGTCCAATTGGCTCGAAACTTTTCAGGATTCATAAGAGTCCAACCCTGAGGACGAATAAAGGCCGATATTTACTTAAAGTCATAGCGCCCCCTGGTGGCAACAGGAAGTAGGCCTAAAAGTCAAGGTGCTATACTTTAACGAACTCCTCCTAGAGATTTCATCCGGCGGACTTCAAACTTGGTCTGTATCATCTCAACACCTTAAAGATGAAAAGTTATTAAAAGAAAAACTTTTTGTCAAACGGTGTGGGCGTGGCGGCCATTTTGAGTGTTTAGCGATGAATGAGAAAGTGGCTGTAACTACAGTTACAGCCAGGCCTGAGGACATATACAAGCCAATATTGACTTTTGGTCATAGCGCCCCCGGTGGCAACAAGAAATCTGCCTTATATGACAAACCTCATCCGATTTACATGAAACTTAGAATTTGTGGTCTACATGTGATACTGAACCGGCCCCTATAAAATAACCACGCCCACTTATTCAGGCCACACCCCCTTTCATAACATTTCAACCTTTTAAGGTATACCCTTGTGTGAGGTATCATTGAACTCAGCAGACAGTCCGCCCCTCTGTACTTAACCACGCCCCCTTTCATAAATGGTGACCCGTTTAAGGTAGAGTGTTATGTGAGCTATCAATAAACTCAGCAGAGACTTCCTTTTTTATTGGTAAAGGTTTGACCCGACCCTTAGACGTTGGCCACGCCACCTTTCACAGCTAATGAACTGTATGACGTAGAGTCTTGTGTGATGTATCATTGAACTCAGCGGGGAGTTCCCTTTTCATTGGTGACGATTTGCTATGTCTGAGTACCGAGCAAATGCACGGTCGCAAGGTGTGGCGTCCGCTAGTAACCCTGACGTGCGCAGAGGCGCGAGGGCCCGTCCAACGCTGCTTGCAGCTTTAATTCATAAATAAAATTGAAAGACCTCTAGCTCACCCAGTAAGAGCATTCGCCCCATGTTGGCTGAGTCCTGCAGCGGCGCAGGGTTCGAATCCGACCTGCTGCGTGTCATCCCCCATCTCGCTCCCCCTTTCATGTCTATCCACTTTCAAAATAAAGGGAAAGGCCCCAAAAAATTATCTTTAAAAAAACAAGTCAAAAGTTAAAATGCAAAGCTTAAATATAAATGCTTAAACTGAAATCTTTGAAATCTTTTATTGATTGAAAATCGCAATGGAAATACGAAAAGAGAAACATCAAATATGAAACTCAAAATGTGAAATGGAAAAGCTTATATGGAAATACATAAATTTAAATCTCAAACAGAAAAAAAAAAGTTTTATTTTAGCCTTTGCACTTTTATAATTTTCAATTTATCTTTTGAATTTTACAAATTTTATCAATTGGCTTTTGACATTTTAAGATTCACCTTTTCCATTTTGATTTAACATTTGGCTTTTCCATTTGGACTTGACAATGTCAAAAGCGTATGTAAATGAGGAGGTGTGGCCCAAAGGCTGGTGGGAGAGTCTGAAACGAAAGAGGTGCAGAGGCACCTTATGGACAGCAGGGGGAGCTGACTGCAGGGAAGCACAGTGAGTTGAGGAGCATCTCTCTGCAGCCCGCGGGAAGGCAGGGCTTGATATCAAACCAGCCTGGTAGTGAAGCTGATATAGCCTCTTGTTTCACATTAGATGATAGAAACTGATCATGTAGGCTAAACACAAACAACATTTCATGCAACAACAGTGAAGTTTTCACGTACTTACTGTAATTGGGCCCGTGTACTTTTTCGTTCATTTGATTTCTGATTTTTAAACGATATCCAAATTTGAAAAATGGGTCATTTTAAACCTTGTTAATATTGATGACAATGTGTTCAAACGGAAAACGAGCCATATTTCAGGAAATAAACTTGTCCATGATTCTATTGAGAGACTTCCAGCTGACAGCGGGGTCTGTGAGCATCACTGGCCGGCCAGCAAGCAAGCGATCCCAGGCACCACCAGCTGGCTGTCACGTCAGACTGGAGCTTCTCAAGTCTGACAACATCGGAGCAAATGTGCAATTGGCCATACATTTTTGTAAAACTGCCCATATTCAAACTCTACACAGTTGATTTATCGCATAAAAAAGTCTCAGACGTCAATTTAGTGGTGAAATAGCGGACGGAAATTGTATAAAGTTTCCAGTTGTTGGCTGCTGCTACTATGGCAAATTCCCGATCTAGATTCTAGAATCCATTGCCTTTTTTCTTTTCTTTCTTTTACAATTTTTGTCTGCTATTTCACCACTAAATTCACTGTAGCTTCATATCATCTAACTCTGCCAGAAAGTGAATACAATTTTCCCCAAAATGTTAAACTTTTGCCTTAAGACCTAGAGGAAAGACAAAACTCAATTGAGATAACATATCTGTAGGTAAATAAACATTGTTTGTCTGGTATTAGGTTCAATTTTTGTTCAGAAAAATTGTCCCAATCGTAGCTTGCTCTCCTGAGTGTCAAACACTGCATTCTGCAATTGTTTGCAATGGTCTGTTTATCTTCTTCAGGGCAAGCACTTAACTGACTTCCTCACGTCTGTTACTTTTAAGTTGTCCCTGTTGTTTCTTTAGGTTAGCTAGCAAAGACTAATTGGGTAGCTTGCAGTTGGTGAAACTTTATGTTACACAGTTGCCACTGAGAATATAAAAGGGTATTGTGTCTTACCTTGTGTACAGTATCTTGTAGTTTGTATTCTCTAATTCTTGCTCTATTTGTTATTTAGTTGTTAGTTTCTCCTGAACATTAGAAAAAGCTTCCTTTCTCGTCATGGCCTATAAATGTGCACATGGAGAGACTGCACCCTGGTCACTCACAGTAGCCTTTAAAAAACATGGGATAAATGTATGGATTTTTCTTTCTATCTTTTACATTTTTGGAGATTTAACACATTTTTCACTTTTTGTGTTTTCAAATGTTCACTGTAGCAGACCCAACATTTGGCACCCCAAGGACACTTGAAATGTATTACCAAAGGTCAAACCACGCTGTGCATAATTCACCTGCGAACATCAATAGCACTTAAATCAAGCTGGGCACTGAATCAGCAAAACTGTTAAACACTTCCGAGATACTTGATAGAAATGAGATGGGTTATACTGCAAAATCTCTAGGGGAGCACTTTGCCTCAAACCACATCCTCTCCGTTTTGGTCAAATTTCGATTATGGGTGCAATCCTTTAAAATATTCTTTTCATCAATATTTAACACTCTGTTTCATCTTAGGGATCTCACAATACACTATGCCAGAGACCCTGATTAATATGGAACACATATACTCTTCTACTTAAGTTTTGGATCACTATTAGGTAATCAGCCTTGGTTTAAACCAAGCACTGATACCATCAAAGTTAGTAACGTTGATGCATTTTAAACCGATGCTCTCATTTTATTCTAGGGGCTGGGTTGTAGGGCGATTAAATTCATGTTTTGTTTTGGCTTTAAGAAAACTTTGGAGGTAATGATGCCACTGGATTATTTTTGCAATTTTAAAGTGTGGCAAAGAACGCATCCTCAATTCTTAGATTTCTTTTCCTTTTTCTGGCACAATTTCTAGTACAAAGAAAATTATAATATACAACACATTCTGTATATTTAAATTGCCCATTAGGTAGTCCGGGAGAATGCTAAAGTTGGTCTACAAAGACTTCAAAAGGGTATGTTGGGACTGTCAGTGCTCTTGGTTGCAGAGGGAGAACCCATGCCTGCAGTGTCTCATCATCTGCTTAGTATTTAGATTATCATATAGTACACCCACTTTAGGGCCATGACTTTTGGGAAATTGGGTGCCTTCTTTTAAAAAAAAAAAAAAGAGGAGTTTTTAGTTTTGATTTTGCAGTGAAAATTGAACTAAATAAATGCCATTTTCAGTTTTGCTGTTTATATCCTAACTTTGTCATGGAGTTCATTCTAACCCCCTTGTGCACAAGATTGTATTTTAATAAATGAGGCCCCTGGCCCTGGTTTGTAACTCAGGGCCATAAACTGATGATCTCTCTTGCAGAGAGGAGCCAACCAACGGCTGGCACCGAGCAGAGGCCATCAGGCTGGAGCAGGACATTTTCACTGCCCTGGCAGGACAGGGCAAACTCTACGTCTATAAAACCCTCGGCTTTTGGAGCCAGATTAAATCTGCGGGGTGAGTGCACATGTCATACATTGTCACATTCAACTGGACATACACTTCTCTTAGTGACAACTCTGTAGCCTGTAGAAAGGTTGAAAGAAAGGAGAGACATTGAACTGTTCAGATTAAACACAGTTGGACACACTTGACATTCTTTCGGAAACAAACCTCAATTAACATTTAAAATGTTCTTTGAACATCAAAACCATACCATTACTGCCCCAATCAAAAATAAACGGTGTCCTATTGATGGTATAGATATCAATCCTATAATCTTTTCCTCAGGTCTGCAATTTATGCCAGTCGGTTGTACCTCAACCAGTATCACACATCTCATCCTGAAAGACTGGCATCAAATAAGGAGGGAGGGCCTAAAATAAGTGGTAAGATTCATTAGTCTTCTGTAGCTGCTTTGTTCCATTTTGATACTGGAGACCCATCCATTCATACTTTCTCGTATCTCCCTAGGTAATGTCTATATTCATCCTACAGCCAACATTGACCCCACTGCTATGGTAAGCATCTTTTCTTATTGTGTTGCACTTTACAAATGTGTTACAAAATACTACAGATGTATCTTACTTTTGTTCCAGTTGGGTCCCAATGTCTCTATTGGCACTGGAGTCACTATTGGTGCTGGGGTCAGAGTTCGAGAATCCATCATCCTTCATGGTGCAACTCTACAGGTGAGCCCCTGTGAAACCGCTTTCTATCACTGCCCAAAAAAAAAGGAGCAGCCAGGGCTTGTTGCAACACGGAGCTCCCATTTTATACGCAAACTAGATCTAGCAAGGTGCACTATAATGCACAATATACTGTCTGACATGAATTGATAATGCCATTTTCAACGGATTGCCACATAAATAGGTGAAGTGTTACATTTTAAGGTAGTTTCAAGGTTTTGTTAAGAGCAGCCTTTGCTGAGATTATTAACTTCACTCACAGTGTTATAACTTCTAAGTTTGAAATTAAACTGGAACTCAATGGGGGAGTAAGCTGAAGGCAAATGTATCTGCCCATTCACTGCTGGTGACATCTTAACATTTTATTAGAAACATTATCCACACTTTAACAGTGACTTGTCTAGAATTTATCTTTAAGCTCTACTGTCACACCAGAAATATTGTTGCCTGTGCCTCTCACAAAAATGTCATTTTTAATGGTTTGGAGGCTGTCATAATTTAATCCCATGTCTCCAGTGATGACTCGGTGCCTCCAAAATGAATTTAGATTGCGGGTGACTTATTGGCTTTCATTGCATACTGCCTACAAGAACAATTTGTTCGATGAGCTATACTTCTAAATAAAAACTACCTGTTTTTAATGTGAAGTTTATAAGTAATGTGATTTGGCCATGCTCACTGTGTTTTCTTATGTAGGAACAGTATCTAACACAGCACATATGGATACCTGAAGCCCTTTTGATTTCTACAGTCATTGTACAGTTATCTACTGCTGAATTCTTGAATATCTAAAAACGTTTAAGTTAAGATGTTTTTTGTCATGTCGTTTTTGCTATAGGATCACTGCTGTGTTTTGAACAGCATTGTGGGATGGGACAGCACCATTGGCAAGTGGGCAAGAGTAGAAGGAACCCCAAGTGACCCAAACCCCAACGATCCCTTCGCAAAGATTGACAGCGAGACCCTCTTTAGAGAAGGAAAACTCACACCTTCAATTACTATTCTCGGTAAGCATGCTCTGACCTTAGTGAAACTTGCAATCCTCAGATGCATTTTTAAATATTCATTTTATTCAATATTGTAATTATATTTTTCTCATGAGCATTGTTTTTTTTATGTTCTTCTCTTAAATGAAAAGTTAGTTGAATAATGAGGGAAATTATTCCATTTTCTAATATTTGGTTGCTTAGATAAGGGTTTTCTATAGCTTTATATTACAGTTGTATATAACTGAAATATAATGGCTTATGTCCTCTGTACTGTACTACACTGCACAGACTAAATACAGCCTTGCCTTTTCTCCTCAGGTTGTAATGTGACCATCCCTTCCGAGGTGATTATACTCAACTCGATCGTCCTCCCGCACAAAGACCTCAACCGCAGCTTCAAAAACCAAATTATTCTCTAGTTAATCTTCCTGGCGCTTCTGTCCACTTACTGTCACTGATAAAGGATGCAGCTGGGCGCACGCCGGCACTGCCTCTGAGTTACTGTATATAAGATGTCAAAAATGAAGATGTGCGGCATTCATTAAATAGTTTTGAAAGATAGATTTTTATATATTTGTCCTCAAGCCTTTATGCATCATTGGGTGTCAGCAGCATTAGAGAAAGGCTAATCACGCATGTTGATTCACCTTGAAAAGTGCTGTCATGCCAGAGGTTTATATATTTTTTTTATTAACTTCACCGAGCTGTAAAATTACTGCAAACACTAGTGTAATATATTTGGTTGGATGTAATATGACGTAAAAGAAAATCTGTTTTCTCAAGGGCATCCTTGACAAGGGTTGAGACCTCTAACTTCAGCGTGAGAAGAGAAATTATTAGAAAATAAAAAATCCCTGTCTAATGACTGATGTTAATTTTTTTTAGTGCTGATTATTTGTGTGGAGCTCTGATTAAAACCGTTAAGCATCTTCACTGTTAGTCTCAAAAATTGACTACCACCTAAATCAGCGGGCTTGAGATTTACATTGCAATCAAGTAACGTTGCCTTTTTAAAATGTGAACCTAGCAGGGGGGCCTTGAGACCGTGCCATACAAGCAGCAACAGCAGATGCTTAAATTTTGCATTTGCAATCACTGGAGGAACTGTTCCAATTTATGGATACAGCACATTAACATTTACTTATTAAGCCCTCGAGCACTCGTGATCACTTCAGCACTTTTGTTCCAATTATTGCAAAGAGAGTGTCTATTAAGTTGTGATGTAAATTGTCATACAGAAACTGCAGCATAATATATTGTAATCAAAGTCTCTTCAATGCTACCCTCCAGTGCAATGGGAAAACAAGTCTATGTAGATCTTTTTTAATATAGTTTATTTCAGGTTTTACATGTAGGTGCCTGTGCCATTGTTTATTCAGGTGCCTTACCGTTTCAAAAGAACTGCCTCATGCCAGTCTAGGGCCTGTCATTAGAGGGTTTTTGTCCTCTTGGTGGTATGTTCATCAATTGGGTCTACCCCCACGCTCTTCACTCGAAAGGCAATCCTAAAATTCATTAGAACAAATATGCGTTCCACTCACAGATTTTAGCGTCTCTGTTCCTTTAGTTTTTGTTAAAGGTTTTTTTGTTTTGTGTTTGTTTTTTTGGAAAGGTTTCATCGATTTCCTAATTGTAGGTTGCCTGTATGTTACATTCATTGTTTTCACCTGACAACATTTAGAGGTTCACCGAAACCGTTATTCATTAATATTATCATTTGAAGAAAAAAAAAGTCTTTACAGTGTGACATAACAGTGGTGCAAGGCTATGTCTTGAATAAGGGATGTGACAGACATCAGGGAAGTAGAAAGGTTGAATTTCTTATAGTGAGTATTTATACGTATTAACAGTATAGGCAATGGTTACAAACCTCTTTGTAATGTGAAGTCACCAGCTGATGGAAAATGAAAAGAAATGTCATCCTTGTCTAGTACGCAGTGTTTATCTAATTAAAGTGTTGTACATGATGTCAGGTGATGGAAGGTTAGGATGTCAAAGAAATATCTGAATCCAGAGTGCACCGCATAATAAAAGTTCAAAACCCCATTTGTGCTGTTATTATCGTGATATCCTTATTTCCCCTGCACTATATTTTTGTTTAATGTGTTACAGAGCTGGTCGCTACGCATCTGCACAGGAAACACTGCCAGAAACATGTTAAACTGAGACGCAATCAACTCAATAAAATGCTCCTGAGATGTCGCAGTTCAGCAAAATTCAAAAAACGAATGCAAATTGTTGGGCCTCCTGTGCTACTTCTGCAAACGACACAATCATCTTTCTTCTCTGATATACAAACTGGGGTCACTCGCACACTGTACTCTCAGAGGTAAAATTGGATGGAACTAGTCAACATCTAACAAACTACACAGCAAGTGAAAGACCTCACTGATGCTGAAGCCTTTCAGCAGAGATTTTCCAGGCAACATCCAAATGGTGTTGGATTAAATATCTTGCTCATTCATAGTTCAAAGGTCAGTGTAATGCTTATCGGTTCAATTTTCTAAGCACAAACGGACATTTGGAAAAACAAAAAAATGGGTTCAAATGTCAAATTTTTCATTTTTTCCACCTTGACAAATTAAAAAATTGGATCTTTAAGCTTTTTTCAAATTTTTGTTTTTATTCAGAGGATTAGAAATTTAGAAAATTACAAAATTGCGTCTGGGCTCCAATTATTCAATACTGCAATGGTATTCTCTTCCTCTACTTTGCGGAATATGCAGGTCATTAACTGCATATGGACCAAAAACAAATTCAAAACTGATAGATTTTGGGGTCAGAGGGCGTAGCTAGGCGGAACAAGGGAGAGAATACCATTGCAGTATTGAATAATTGGAGCCCAGATGCAATTTTGTAATTTTCTAAATTTCCTTTCCTCTGAATAAAAACAGAAAATTGGAAAAATCAAATCCAATTTTTTAATTTGTCAAGGCAGAAAAAAATGAAAAATTGGATATTGGAACCCATTTTTCTGTTTTTCCAAATGTCCGTTTGTGCTTAGAAAATGGAACTGATAAGCGTTACACTGACCTTCAAAGATTATTGTTTGTGTCTCTAACAATGAAACCAATAGAAGACTCCTTTAGTTGCACAAGGGGAGTCTGGTCTATTTGACACACAAAACCACACCATTTGTATAAAAAGCTATTAAAAAAAAAGCATTTGTTGAAGGGTAACTGGATCAGGCTGAATTATATTGAAGGTGTTGTATTCCCATGACATAAGCTCCTCATTTCAGGCTTTTGCACTAACTGCTTCAATAATCTGACAAGTCATTGTTATGCCAGGGGTTGTGTTTAACACAGGGCAGTCAGTACAATATAACAGGTCTTGTGTAAATGAAGTGTGAGAAAAGCCAAAGTGTCCATATTATCCTCTGGAAAGTCCCTAGTGGCTGGATGTGTTTGGTTTTTAACAGGAATCCCTGGTGAGGACACATGTTAGAGTTATGAGTTGATCAGAGGGCAATAAGATATGACAGTACAGGCATTCTGTAACTATAGGAAATGAGGGTACCGAGCTAGCCAAGGTGCTTGTTAATTTTCACATCAGTGCCAATTTAGTAAACTAGAGCTGCTGGACATGTCAGGGTGTAGTCCTGCAATGATGGAAAAACATACACATCTACATAGGATAAGTCAAAGCATGCGCATACATTGGCTACCAGGTGACATGCTCCCAAGGTTAGTGTATACATGCAAAATGTTCTAGCTCAAACTTATGCTATAGGAATGCCAATGTGTAGGAAAACATTGAATTTGGATTGAGTGAGTTGCGCCTGAAGTGTGACATTTTAAACAGGAAATAATCTTAAAGGATGACATTAAGTACATCAATTACCATCAACTGGGCTGTCCATTTCAAGGCAAAAAGTTGAACAATTTTTAATAGCAACTCCCACCCTTCTATCTTTTGTCCAATAGATTTGAAATCCTCAATCAATTACTGTATAAGGCCTCACTACAAATTGCTTTGAGGCCATGTGGATCAGATGTTGAAGGTTGTTGGCCGCTGAGAGGCTAAAGTTCCTCTGAAGGCTGTAAGATACTGTAGGGCTTGGTGTTTGACTGTCATATTAGCATAGCAGGGCTTAGATAAGGGTATGCTTATCTTGATAGACAGGTCTCTTGAACTTCAGCTTTGAACTCTTATGTTTGCCACTTGCTAGCTCCACCTCAGTACCATTCCACTTCTTTTTTCATTTGCCCAAAATGTTTTTTTGTTGTTGCTCCAACCCCTGAAAATATTGAGGTTACTGGTGAACTTAAATTCCAGGCTTCAAAAAGTCACATCAAAAATATATGCAGACATTACGTCACTGTCATTGTTGTATTTGCTCTTGATGACTGTTTAAAATGGGCTGTGAGGCAGTTCTGGTGCTTCATTCTCCACTTGGGAGTGAGGTGATTAGACAGCCTAAAAGCTTTTTGTAATCAAAATTGAAAATCTGTATTCTTTTTGTGTGTGCTTTGACATCTTAAGGCTGTGATGAGAGGCTCCTGTAGAATCTCTAAAGCAATCCTTGCCAAAGCCACATAAAACAAAAGTCCATTTTTCTGAGCATAAACAATACGCCTCATTCCTCAGCTGCTCCCCTTGACGTTCTCTGTGAACTCTTTCCTCAGATATAAAGTTCAAGGGGACAAGGAACAGGAGGAGATCAAACACTATAATAGTTCTCATACTTTAAATCTAACCTCTTCTTGATTTTATTCACACATTCACCTATCAAGAGTGATTAGCATTAGTGTCATTATAACAATGTTTGATTATACTCAAGTCTGGACTTGAGATTCTTTTTTCCCTTATAGAAAAAAGGTAAAACATCCCAGTCAGTTAAACTAAATTCATGTTCTCTCTTTAACAGTAAATAAATAGTGATACTGACTTCCAAGCTTCCAAAAGCACTAAAAATCACTCACTACTATGTGAGAAAAGTTGTATAAAGCCTTTTGTGGCTCCAGAGGAAGCTGAGTGAAGTCTGATAAATTTGTCGGCAGTCAATTAAAAGAACTCTGGGGGTGTGGAGTTACCAAAGTTACCATCAAGAAGTGATGTTACCAGACCCCTGTAGCCTGCTTCTCATCTCTGCTTGAGGCTACATTAGCCACTGTCACTAACCGATCCGTACCAGATTTGTTTTAACCCGTCCCCTGGTGGCTTGTGGCTTGGAGATTGAATGGTTGCCCCATAACCACAAGGTTGACGGATCACTCCCAGGCTAAATGTCAAAGTGTCCTTGAGCAAGAAACTGAACCCCAATTTATTCCCCGGACGCTGGATATACAGTATATCCTAATACTTAGGATGGGTTAAATGCAGTAATAGAATTTCACTACATTGTACTGTGTGTAAGTGACAAATAAGGAATAAAGTTTGACTAATGGGCTATCCTGACCCTAACCATACAAAATCATTGCCTAATCTCAACCACTTTCGCACAGGCATAGAACAAATCGGATCTTTATCTGACAACATCAGTGGAGTACTCCTGTCTGGTGTTGTGATCAACCAAACAAACAGACACTATCACAGGCATCTTTCCTGTCTGGTAGCTTGAACTCAGAGACGTTGACGATGATCATTTCCAATTTAACCATGACCATGAACATACAGATTACAAGATTAGGTTTGAAAAGGCAAAGGAGCCTTTTCAAACTACTCATATTAACGGAATAAACACAATTAAAACAGGTGCAGTGGCCATTGTTTCCTCTCAGCTACTGTGCTTGAGTGTGTGTGTGTGTGTGTGCCCAGTGTAAGTGTGTGTGGAGTTCTGGCAGCACAGGCCAGACTGACTACGGGCGACGGCCCAGGGATGTTTCCACGTGAGAGGACAAGGAGGGTTTGTACACCAAAGGGATGATGCCTTCTAGAAGCCTAAAGGACTGACAAATGACCTGTCAAATAGAAACTGACATCTCACACTGCACAGATTCTTACAGTAAAGAAAAATAGCATTTTGTCTGTCATGCATCACCAGTGAATACTAATGTTCTAAACTGTGCTCTGAAACATCTTAGTGCCAGTTCCCTAGTTCCCCATAGAGGTGTAAAGCTGGTGTTTTTGTTCCTCACTCAGCAGATGTGCTGTGCTCCAGAAATGTAAGTCAGACTTTTTGACTTGAAAATGCAACGTTATGCCCCCTGAAACACAAACGCCTACTAGACGACAAACTTATCTCAACATTGAGGATTTTTAGGTTGCATTTATGCCACCAACATGGCAGCACATTCTGTCAACACTGTGCAGAAATATGTATTTTAACTTGTTTATAAGCCTTAAAATACAGGTTTACTTTTACCTGACATTTATATATAAATCTGTGTTTTCTTTTACTGTCTATCTTTGAGATGTCAGTGTATGTGTTTGGAGTGGAAAGGACATGACTTTACATTAATAATTTTCCATGATCTTTCAGTGAAATACAGGATATCAATAAAAGAGGAAAACTGAATTGTACAGCAAAAAGGTATTGTATTATTGTATCATAAATGTGAAGTTGCAAACAAGAAGCAACTTAAATAAGTCTGAATTTGTCAATAAATTGTCTTATATTTTTTATTCACAAGATTATGTATATTAGCACCATCTGCATTTCAGCCACCGCAGAAATCTGCATTTCAGCCACCGCAGGCCATACTGAGTCAAGCTTTAGCAAGATGGCAGGATGACTTTGTGCAATGGTGCAAACTCAACCACCTACAACTCAACACTTCTACGACCAAGGAGATGGTGGTTGATTTCCGTAGGTCTAAGCCCGCTCTGCTGCCAGTCTCCATTGAGGTGGTCAATGTGGAGGTGGTAAACACTTAGTATCTGGGAATACACCTGGACAATAAACTGGACTGGTCAGCCAACAGTGAAGCACTCTACAAGAAAGGGCAGAGCCGGCTGTACTTTCTGAGGAAGCTGCGGTCCTTTAATCTCTGCAGCAAGCTCCTCTGGATGTTTTACCAGTCTGTTGTTACCAGCATCCTCTTCTATGCTGTGGTATGCTGGGGAGGAAGCACTACGAAGAGGGATGCTGGGCGACTGGACAGGCTGGTAAGGAAAGCTGGCTCTGTCGTGGCCGCTGAACTGGAGTGCATCACTTCAATATCAGATAAAAGTAAAGGACCCTGAACAAACTGCTCAACATTTTGGACAATGACTGTCATCCACTCCACTGAACTTTCACAAAGCAGAAGAGCACGATCAGCTCAAGACTACGCACACTGCCATGCACAACTGACAGACTGAGAAAGACATTTGTCCACAGGGCCATACAACTCTACAATGCTTCACAAAAAGGAAGAGGAGAGATAGACTGCATAGTCTGCCTCTCCTCCCTCTCCACCACTTCCACTACCTCCTATAACCACAGTTATGTACTGACTGTCCACTGGCCCACTGTTTACTGCTTACACTGTTTACTGGCTATATTAGCCCATATGCACAACCCCTCCCTCCCTCCTTCCCCCAGCATGGACAGAGGTCTAACTTAATACTTGAACAATAGCTGTAACCCTATTACTTCAAACCTCTAACACTGACAGTTGGTGTCTATCCTACTGTCTACTTTATTCCCTTATAATGTCCATATTTAATGCTTATAATGCCCATATTTAATGCTGTCTTTTTAAACTTTATCCTTGCACTGCTATAGTTTTTATATTACTATGTTTACATTATTCTCTTATACTGTCCATATTTAATGCTGGTCTCTAGACTTTATCCTTGCACTATTGGACCTATTTGCACTACCACCTTGACACACACTCGCATAGAGCATTACCATACATACTGAATCACAGGGTCAGTCCCTGCCCTGTCACTGCAAGCGGCTCATGCTTATACATCCCTTAGTACATTCATGTGGATTTTTAATTTTTAATTTTATTTAGTATTTATTATTTTATTGTCCATGCTATTCATATGGATTTGCTTTTTTTTATCATACTGTTTGTGATGTATGTGAATGTTGTGTGTGATGTCTGTAAGCTACTGGGACCTTAAATTTTTCCTTGGGGATCAATAAAGTATCTATCTATCTAAGATAAATACAGCACTGACACATTTTTGCTCAAATATGGACAGTCTAACTAATATCACTGTGAATTTAAAACTTCATAGCATTAAATACCAGCTTTTAAAATAAAAACCTGTGTGCGTTTGTAGGGATTCTACCAGTTGGCAATTTTCATCTGACTTTGAATGTAGCATTAGTTACAGTTCTTGAAATATGAAGTCATGAAGTTGCCATGCAGTTTGATTAAAACCCAATTTTCGTGTTTTGTACCTCCATTTGTGTTTTTGTGCCTTTCGCTGTATGCTTTGGCAAGTTTAATACTGAGGAGCTGAGCCAAGTCAGAATCCCCACATTGAAAACAGTCTTAGTTCCACTTCTCAGCAGACTGAACTTCAGCTGCTCTCTCGCTGGTCAAATACGTCTTAGCACAGGATTTAACACAAACAATGAGAGAAATCATTAAATGTGGAGCAGTACGACTGCATGAACGTGAAATTGTGTAAACTTTTTTAAAATTGAAATGCACCATGCTGTGATAAACTGTAGTTTGTCACCTCTGCTCCTTTTGAAACTGCTGCCTAGGGCTCCTAGAAATATCGTACAATGATTCATAAGCGGACAAACTATTATAGGGTTTGATGCTCATAAAAACTGTACAGTAAATCAGTAAATCAAATGACGGTTTAACTTACAACACTTCACACGACAATGCAATGGTTATGGTTTTACCCTAGCAGGCGCTGTAATTGCTGTGATTACATTATACTCTGGTGATTAGGATCAACCTAAATATCCGCATTTGCTACTGGACTACAAAGTACAGAGGGAATTAATGTCTCGAATTTGGCAAATTCCAAAGTCATCATGTAATATCAATCATATGTCAACACATACGATAGTAATTTAGAAGCTTATTAAGCTCTAAGCTTATTTTTTTGTATTTAAATGGAATTCAATGTAGTACTGGAAATCAACACATCAGTCCGCAGCTTAGTGCAGCTTGGTGCAGCTCATAGTTGCCGTTTATTACCAATGTAGTTGAGTCCCACCCTCCTCTGATATAAAAACATAGCTGCTCCTGGGAACATGTTTGTTCAAGCAGAATTCACTGTGTTCAATTTCAAACAGTGGAGAATCAGAGTAAACCATTGGCTGATGAAGACAGTCAAACATTTAGCTGGTCATGATATTTCCCACAAAAGGTGGTGGATCACAGAGCCAAAACAGCAATTATCCTTAGACTAATGTTTGACAGATAGGTACATGTAGCTGGAGAGACCACTCAAATGGGATGATTGTGTTGTTTCTGTAAGTAACTAACTAAGTCAAAAAAGCACTCGAGAAGTCAATAGTATACACAGGCTCTGTTGCTGTGCGTATTGTATCAACTTAAAGAAGGTATTCTTATTTTTTCCTGCACATATTCCTCATCAGTTTGGAAGGTGTATCCTGTGGATTCCCTGTTTCACAATATAATGTAGACCTTTGTTCTGTGCTTTTTTTCATTTCCCTCTAATTGGATAAATGTTTTCTTGGCCTGTAAATCACACTGAGACATTGTATGTGCTACAGCTTGATTGAAGACTTCTGAATCATTATATCCACCTATTATTTAATATATGGCATAATAATTAAGTGAAATGAAATGGCAGTTCAGTCTGGTTGTATCAGGCCTTGTGATAATGAGCTATCAATTATGGTGTTGTTCTACTTTACATACAGTTTGTGTGGCATAATGCTGCTTATCCTCTATTCCCAGGTTTAGAATCTGTGTCCAGGTCCAATTTGAATAGAAATCAGAAATGAAACGTCTGTGGAGTAATTTATATAATAACCTTGTTGATGCATAATGACATCTTGCTATCTTACTATAGTATGTCTTGGTGTCTATGCAATAATTATTGTGTTCTAGGAACATAATCATGTCTGTTGCTGATGAGTGTAAAAAAGAACTCATGAGTGACTGACAACAAGTTGGAAAAAACAGACATTTCAGTAATTAATCACAAAGGACATTTGATGTGTTTTTCTTTTTTGCAAGAGGGCAATGAATCTATTACAGTTTACTGCTCTTGTGCAGAGTGAAATCAACTCCCTTCTGATTAGCCAATGGAGACTTCTGCCCATCATTCAGACAAGCGATGTATTTGCAGTCATGGACCAGAAACCACACATCAGCTGCATATACAATTGTTGGAAAACCAAGAGGGTGCCAAAGTCTTAGCCTGCCCTCAGGTTAAAAAAAATACTCAAATTGCTTACTTCTACTTGAATGGGGAAGTTTTTAACTATGGACTAGCACATATTAAGCAGTGATGCAGTGCAAAAATGATAAAAAATGGCACGACACACCAGAAGATGACAGCTGCCACATTAGCTTTGTCAATATTATGTTTCAACGGACTTCTTACCACGGAGGGAAAAAAAAGTTAACTTCATATACTTCTCTACTTTTGATAAATAATAATAAATCCAATCCAATATTCTAGCCCTGCAGAAATGTGATGTAAGAGCATACAGTACAGGTGAAAACCAGCTTTGCTATCTGACAGCCTCACCATGATATCCAGGCTGCCTCAGTTTTGAAGTACTTTTTATATCCACATCCACCTGGTTGTGGGTTACTGCTGGGCCCAACCTCACCCCTTTCTCTGCCCAACTCCCATTTTCTCCCTAAATAAAACTAAATTATTGATGACTTTGCATTGACTTTGACTGAGTCGAAATTGTTGGTGATTTTGACATTCATGTTGACAACTCCCAGGAAAGCAGCTCTAAAGAACTGTGTTCTGGATAACTATAGACTGACTCAGCGTGTGACAGAGCCAATGAGGGGCACACTTTGGACACAGGTGGAGAAAAACAAAAAGATTGGTGCTGTATTTGACTTTATTGAATGTATAGATGCCCCTTTTGTGCTATCTTAAATGTCCATCCATCCATCCATCCATCTTCGCCCGCTTATCTGCTATCGGGTCGCGGGGGAGCAGCTCCAGCAGGGGACCCCAAACTTCCCTTTCCCGAGCCACATTAACCAGCTCCGACTGGGGGATCCCGAGGCGTTCCCAGGCCAGGTTGGAGATATAATCCCTCCACCTAGTCCTGGGTCTTCCCCGAGGCCTCCTCCCAGCTGGACGTGCCTGGAACACCTCCCTAGGGAGGCGCCCAGGGGGCATCCTTACCAGATGCCAGAACCACCTCAACAATCTTAAATGTGCAAAAAAAAAGAAATAAAATATAACTTTTATTTTATACATCATGAAAAACTTTCACAACTACTAGGAATTTGCATTTAAAAAAAACAATTAATTTTGGTTAGTTTGATTAAATGTTATGTTTGAATATCAAACACACTTTTTTTTTGTTATTGACAAAAAAAAAACACCAACACACAAAATTCTCGTTGGGGAAAGGATATACATGCGTATACAATACAAATGTTGTCTATGTACAAGAAAGAATTACCTGAGCAGAAGAAACAACAAAGAACAAAACAAAAAGGGGAAGCTACTTAAAAAAAACACAAGTCAAAAGCAAAAAGGCTAGAGAAAGTAAAATTAACATTTAGAGCGGCTCACAAGGGGTCAACCCTCTATACATATGGGTCAAACACACTTCTTGGCTAGATGAAGTTTGTAAGTTGCTCACAGGCGCCTTAATGTGACGTCCCGTTTTTCTGACTTGTGTGCACTGATTGCGCGCTGCAGCAGGAGGAATTATCCCACCCGAATAAAGGAAATGAAAGTAAGTGTTGTCAAACGACGACTTGTGAGTTGTTTTTCCAGATTTGGGCGTTGAGAAAGCCTCTGTGACTGCATATAAAATCAATGGAAACATTCCCAGCGTAAAATTAAAAAAAGACGATTTTGATGTTAGCGTCAGGGAGAGAAATAATTGTAGCTAAATGTTGAGTGCCAGCAACCACATACAAACACATAGCTAGCTACTGATAACAGGTATACTTATTAAACGGCACTGTCTCTTTAACTAAAAATGTGACCAAAAACATTTGTCTGCAGCAGTTGTGATTTAACTAGTTAGTAAAAAGTAAAAAATAACTTCAAAGAGAAAAAAAAAACTCTAATTAGCTTACTGTTACTCGGTGTTGTTAAACAGGTAACTGTCATAGCGTAAACACAGGTGTAATTGGCATCATTACTAATTGGCTCACTGGCTAACGGGGACTAATCTTATTAGTTACACCTGTGCTTTTTTTTTAATTTTTGCTGAGACAAACCATGAAAAAGGCAGATGAATCATTTAAAGAAGCAGAGCATTTGGTGGAAAAAGCTAAATACAAGTGAAATGTTATATAGCATCCTGCTAAGAAGCTTGTAAGCAGTTATGATAAGTCAGTTTTCTTGAAAATTACAAACATTTTATGGGGGAGGACCTGCAGTCCCTATACCCATAGCTGTCATTAACTTACTCTTATGTAGGCTACATGATTAAAAGCGAATCAAAAATTAAACCGACTATTGAACTTAATGTAGTGTGGTGTAGACCCCAATCCATTGAAAGTGTAGACAAACATGGGGTTATAGTCACACAGATGTTTGAGTAACCACTGACAGTTGCTGGAGAGCAGAAGGGCAAAGCGGCCATGCAGCTAAGCGAAGCCTTGATAATGTGGGGCTGGAAAGCTTCTTGATTTATGCAGTGGGGTAGATGGTCCAAATGTATCCTCCTGCAATATTTATTAGACATGCACACCATCACTTTGCATTCTGAATGCAATCGTGGTAGGTGGACAGAGCACTATGCATTGCATTGCATAATGCAGGGCTGTCACATACCCATAATGGAGGATGGCAGTGTGATTATTTGCATCGTTTCCATAAGATCATAATTTTGCACATTCTGTACATCTAAGATTAAAGCGTTTGAGGAACACTCTGTCCTGGGGGGTGTTTGCTTCTGCTGTGCTGGCAGCATCTGTCAGACAGCTACTGCATTAAAATAGACTTATGTATATTGATGTCTTGTCAAAGTATAGTTATGTTCACTAACACATCAGCTTCCTTTCCTCTGAGTGAGCTGGTTACTCAACTAGAATGGACATTGTGCAATCAGAATATGTTCTTTGCTATTGCCTAATGCCTACCAGTAGTGTGTGTTATTACTTACTGTATTTTGTTGAATATTCCATTATGTTCGAAAAAGTGTTTTTTAACTACTTGCCCTACTGACTTAAACCAGAACTATCTGTGACTGTAAAAGGCTTTCAACGGTCCGACTTCTGGAATAGAAAGAAACCTCCAGATGAGGTTTGGTTTGCTCCAAACTAGAGCAGGCAAGTGTAATGGACACTATCCAAAACATTACGCTCAGGCTGAAGTTAATTTCCCAACATTGTCTGCTGAAACAGACTCAAATACACATTAACTAGTTAGAAATGGGGGTCCTGCGGTAGCTGTGTGTAGTACTTAAGTCCAACCATGGTACATTTTACATAACTGCACAAACTGAGCTTCGCTGATAAACCAATATTAAAACTAGAGATGCACCGATTGACCGACCGGTGACCAGAATTGGCCGATTTTCACGTGATCGGCCATGACCGGCAGGTCAGTCTGACATATGCAGATTTTATGCCGGTCAAATGCACTTGGGCGCAGCATGATTAACATTGCGCAACATCAGCGCACCGCCGCTCAATCAGCTGTTCATGAAATGTTATAAAATCGTAATTATACACGGTTCTACAGAGCAGTCTGCTCTGATCTCATCCGCTCTCTCTCTCTCTCTCCTCTGAGGCTGAATAACTGGAACATGAAAACCGCACTCACGCGGGTCCCGTGAAATATGACAGCTACAGTTCATCGGAAAATAGCTTTGGGCCTAGAGGGAAAATATAGCATTTTAAAAGTAGCCTACATTTACGGTAGCTAGCTAACGGTAGACTACAGAGAAAGTGTGATATTTTTATGTCCGTTTCGGAGTGTGTACAAAAACCTGTCTATCAGCAGTGATTGTGGAGTGCATGTCGGAGAACACCGCGAACCCGGTTCCGTATTGGAACTGGGTTTCGGTCCCTCTGCTTCTGATGCCCCGCTGCAAGAGACGCTGTATTAAAAAAAAGAGAGATGCTGTATTCCTCCGACACACTGTATTAACGTTACTGTTTAAAACCTTTTCCAGGTTAGTGGGGATGCATACCGCTCAAAACCAACATTAAAAATGTAGTAATCTTCCCCCAGCGTTTAGTTTGTTGCTAAACTGTAAAATGAGCGGTGACGTTTATGTTTTCAGGTATCGTTACTGTTGACGGGCTGTGTGTGTGTGTTTTGAGAAATCTCTTTATACTGCAAGTTTTCTTTTTTCTTTCTTTTTTTTTTGTTAGATATTGGATGTGAAAAGAAGGAAATGGTTCTTCCATAACATTGCACTTTAGATGTGTGTGAATTTCCCACACCAGGAGTAATTTATATAGTTCTATTTTTAGCGATCAATTATCTATTTAAAAATATGTTCTATGCAAAATGTTCTATTAAAGAAAAGATAGAAAATAAATATTTGTGTGTGCTGTAAAGTGGTTAGAAAATATGAAATCGAAAATGGCTAAAATCGGTATCTGCAGATCAAACTCAATGAAAAATCAGAATCGGCCTAGACAGTTGTAATCGGTGCATCTCTAATTACAACAATATTTCCTACTGAACTCTGTTGAGATTGCTTTAAAAAAAAAGTATACTATAAATGTATACAATAAATTAGATTGCCTTGTTTTTTTTTCTTTTTAACAGATCTCTAGAGGATCACCATCCAGTTAAGTTCTACACCAATTTCTCAGTGTGGCTGAGGCATGGGCAGTGCAATTACAGGTAGGAACAACATTTCATTTTTTATTGATGTGAACACCTGTTTCCTAAACTGGGACTCCTGTTCAGCATTACTCTAGTCAAAGATGACGTTGAAGGGTGCATTTCCCTGTCCCCAGTAGAGGGCACTGTGGGTGTTTATTAAGGCCAGACATGTCTTGTGTGTCTGTGTGTGACACCCCCCCACCACCACCCCCCCCCCCACCCCCACAATGATTAGTGTTTGAGAAAGCTATTGTATTTGGTTGACTTTATGGCACTCGGTAAATAAGATGCAGGGTAGCATTAGAGGCTGTTCCCCCTTTACTTCTAAGTTCTAGCATTCCCTGTGCACCTGTAAGGTCAGCAAAACACACAAAATTAAAATAAATCACATTTCTTATTGATCTAACAAACCTTTGCAGCAGATTAGAAGGTTGGGATCCCACTGATAGATGCAGATGCATGCCCAAGCCTAAAATCAATTGTTTTAGTGTAATATTCATGAGGAAATTTAATTTTACCACTGGGATGTTGATTCGGACATGTAAACTTAAATATCACATCATGACTCATGCTACTGGCTTTTCTAAGAAAATATGCAGTGTTGTGCCATTCAAGCTCATAGCAAACATTTGTTTAAAAATGTCTTTACAAAATTTTAATTTATAGTATAAGTCTACATACTGTGATGAAAATGAGAATTGATACATCAGAGAAAAAGAATGATTTGAAATCTTGCAGGTGAGTCTACACTCTACTAGCACTTTCTTCATCCAGTCTCTATAATGCTGTCAGTTGGACTGAGAAACGGGGAGTTATATTAATGGATCCTTTGTGTAGAGTAATTTCTGATTCATCTTTCTCTTTTACCCGCCTTTTTACTTTCAACACCGTACTACCCGTTACTTTTCTCCTATTTCATGAGCACACACACACACACACACACACACACACACACACACACAGACACACATACACATAAATATTTTAATTATTGGTGTCCTCTCAAGTCTCTTCATCTGTCATTTCCTGTGTATATAATCCTACCGTGATTATAGAAATAGTTTTGCTCTCTAAATGAAATGCTGTTGCCGAGGCTTGTTAGTTTATAAAAAAAAACAAAAACGTGTCATTCGGATGGGGACAGTCGTGCAGAATCTGTTACGCTCTTGGCTGTACAAAACATTGTGTATAAAACACTCAAAATTCTCAGCAGGCAGCAATAAGACATTCTGTTTACTTGGCAAGTCTACATACTGTGATGAAAATGAGAATTGATACATCAGAGAAAAAGAATGGTTTGAAATCTTGCAGGTGAGTCTACACTCTACTAGCACTTTCTTCATCCAGTCTCTATAATGCTGTCAGTTGGACTGAGAAACGGAGAGTTATATTAGTGGATCCTTTTGGATCCTTTGTGTAGAGTAATGTCTGATTCATCTTTCTCTTTTACTCACCTTTTTACTTTCAACACCGTACTACCCGTTACTCTTCTCCTATTTCATGAGCACACACACACACACACACACACACACACACACACACACACACACACACACACATAAATTATTTAATTATTGGTGTCCTCTCAAGTCTCTTCATCTGTCATTTCCTGTGTATATAATCCTACCGTGATTATAGAAATAGTTTTGCTCTCTAAATGAAATGCTGTTGCCGAGGCTTGTTAAGTTTATAAAAAAAAAAAAAAAAAAAAAAAAAACGTGTCATTCGGATGGGGACAGTCGTGCAGAATCTGTTACGCTCTTGGCTGTACAAAACATTGTGTATAAAACACTCAAAATTCTCAGCAGGCAGCAATAAGACATTCTGTTTACTTGGCACGTTCATCTAAATGAAATGGGGTTTATCTATATGAGACGTAAACTGACATTGCCGTTAATTGCCCTCTTTGCTGCAGTTAAGTCTTGATAGAAAAATATTTGTTCACAAATTGGTTTACTCTGCATCTTTACCAGAGACTGTAAACTGGTAATCAGATAATTGACATCATGTTGGCTGTATTATCTTGCCTCATATTACAAAGATGACATTAATCTGTAGTTGTTTTTACATTAGGGCAGCCTCGCACACAGGTTCCTTAATTTTTTTTAAAAGATGCCCTTTGTTTATGAACTCTCAAAGGAGAATCACAATGGCCAATTTACAAGAATATGTCATCTGTAAGATGATCTGTGTGCTGATAGTTGTGTTGATTCACCACAATGAAAAAAGATACTGTGTGACACATGGTCTTGCGAGCTGCTGTTTCACCTGCTTTCAGTGAGCTTCACCAGGAAAGCTTTCCCCTCTCTATTCCCCTCACAAGTGCCCCCACCAATGCAGTAGGCAAACACAGAACATAACCCCTGGCTGGATTCCCAACCGTGAACACGACCAGTCACCGCTACCACAACCAGGATTTAAACTCTTGATGGTGGGTGCCCCCTCCACCAAATTGTTTTGACTTGTAGAGATTCACTTTTAAAGGTCTCAATGTCAGAGAAATTCTTAGAAATTCAGTTATCTTTTATTTCTTCTTTTTAATTTTTTAAAGCTATGTGCTTAGGCTGGCAGCATGGTAATTACTCATGATCTTAAATTGGTATCTTTTTCTTTTTAACTGAACAGTAAACATGGCGCAATTGTCAAAGTGTAAAGACAGGGCATGGCAACATTCAGCACTGCTAGAAAACAGATTACAACCACAGTAATTGTGATAAACTGCGGTTCAGCCTACCAGCCAGTCAGCCCTCAGGTGACTCATGCTTTTACCTTAAAACATTTTCAGTTAAATTCCTTACCAACACATTGTGCAGGTGACTGTTAATGGCAGCCTACACTTGTAGAGTTTGACATTATTTCACAAGACCAAAAGGCCTTTGGTAGTGAATTAATTGAAAATCATCAGTGAAATCATATTGGTTTTCCTGCTGAAAACGCTTTATTTCCTAAAATCATTTAATTTGATCTAGTCTGATCTGATTTAGAGTGAATCTGGGCAATCCACCACAGGTTATATGGCCCTTGTAGTCAGGTGTGGGATAAAATAACCCTAGGACTTTACAGTTAAAATATAGTAGTTAACTTCATACTTTACTTGAAAGACGTAGACTAGAAACAAGTGGGGACAAAATTCTCTGGGTCCAGATCCAAAACTGACTAAAAATGTCACAGGACCTCTTCTGAGGAATGCAACTCAGTGAGCGTTTAAGACTGTTTTAACAATAGCATTATGGATCACATCACATCAAACTCAATTTAGGACCAAAGGCTTTTTTTTTTTTAACACAAAAACACTGCACTTTGCCAACAGAAATTCACTTAGTACAGTACTTTGATAAACACTGCAAGTCCTTGAAACATTGGTGTGTGTGGGTGTGGGTGTGTGTGTGGGTGTGTGTGTGTGGCACTATTATGAAGGCAGTGGGTTATAAGCAGTGAGGTGAAAGTGTGGCACTCCAGATTCCTCTGGGAGCCATTACTGGCATCGCTGATGCAGGAAATAGATTCAATCTAGAAAATAATACCCTTGAATAATTAATTAGATGAGTTTTAAATCAACAGCAAACACACTGACTGCACAAAGGGAGCAGGTAAAATAAATTCCAACTGTTCTTTAAGAATACTGTTAGATGCTTGTGAAACTTAGACAATCAATAAAAAGATGACGGTATGTGGTTAAGCTTAATGGTACACTTTTAAAGTCTTTAATTCATGTTCCCTACTGCATTTGCTTCACAGTAAAGGCCATAGCTATTCACCAAAATGAGCTCATTGGGCATTTAGAGGTTCAACACTGTTAAGTTTTGAGTTACAGGAAATAAGCAGGTTAAACATAAAATTAAAGCTTAAAATAGTGTATCTTTCTAAAAACTAAAATGCACATTTCTCTTCCCTTTTCCTCCTTTGTCTTTTTCCATTCAGTGAAAAAAAGTAGCTT
This sequence comes from Perca flavescens, assembly GCF_004354835.1. NCBI lineage: Eukaryota > Metazoa > Chordata > Actinopteri > Perciformes > Percidae > Perca > Perca flavescens. Next base: position 26,371,347 of record NC_041341.1, on the reverse strand, counting down.
ATTTTAGTTATGCTAATATTTTGAATCTCTGATTCAGTACAACGGCTATTTATTTTTTTGTATCATCATTTGAGCAACATCTTTGTTAACACTTCCTCTGTCTCACAAACTTCAACATAAAATGCATTATTAAGTTAGCTGGCTATGCTAAACCTAACTTTGATCCCAGAACAATGCAGGTTATCAGCTGTCTCTAAAAGTCCTACATTTTTCAATTTAGATGAATCACATTAAACAGCCAAATGTTTAAATGAACTGCCAATCTCATGTACAGTATAGGACAGACAGACAAGAGGAGTGCATTTAAAGGGATACTTTGCAAATATTTAACCAACTTTGTATCATAAAAATGTTGGGAACTACGTTAATTACGTCATTTTACCAGTGCCCAGATCTTCCTACTTGCAGGCTAGCAGAAAAACTTCCAAGTGACGCGTTTGACAGAAAACGTTAAAAACAAACAAAAATAAACTTAGCACAAAAAGTAAGGACATTTGTGTTTGGTAGATTATTTATCTGTGGTAACAATGCTTTTTGGCTAAAAATCTTATACCGTTGGAAAGCCTGTTTAGTTCCCTTTCAAATGGTGCCCCATTTGTAAGGAACATGCATTTGTGGGCTGAGCAGCAGCGCTGAGTATGTGGGTTGTGTCCATGAAAAAATTGCCAAATCGTCTCTGCCATTGCCAAACAGTTTATTTTGCTGTTGCTATTGACACTTGTTTTGAGCTTCTGGTACCCCCAGGTGCTGTGATATGGCCGACGGCTCTCTGCCCAGACAATCCGGAACAGACTGCACGCAGCCAATCTCCGGTCTCATAGGGCTGCCAGGAGTCCTGCCATGACTGCCCTTCACCGTCAGGCTCCTTTGCGCTAGTGTCGGAAGGCTAGTGAGGCTACCTCCAGAATGTGGGAGTGGAGAGGATGGAATGGCCTGCCAGCAGTCCTGACCTCAACCCCATTGAACTGTGGGATCAGCTTGGGCGTGCTGTTCGTGCCAGAGTGATCAACACAACCACGTTGGCTGACTTGCGACAAATGCTGGTTGAAGAATGGGATGCCATCCCACAGCAGTGTGTTACCAGCATGAGGAGGAGGAGGTGCCAGGCTGTTATGGCTGTGTATGGTTCTTCCACATGCTACTGAGGCTCCTGTTTGTGAAATGAATAAATTGGTAAATTGGCAATATGTCTTGTTTCTTCAAACTTCAATCATCCAATCCAACAAACACCAAACGAGTCAATGGCAGAATAAGCTGTTTGGCATTGGCAGAGAAGATTTGGCAAATTTTTCATGGGCGCAACCCACATACTCAGCGCTGCTGCTCATCCCACAAATGCATGTTCCTTACAAATGGGGCACCATTTGTAAGGGAACTGAACGGGCTTTCCAACGGTATAAGATTTATTGCCAAAAAGCATTGTTACCACAGATAAATAATCTTCCAAACACAAATTTCCTTACTTTTTGTGCTAAGTTTAGTTTATATTTTAACATCACACACCCTGCAACTAGTCAGTAAGGCTGTCCAAAAATTTACAAATTAAATCCACTTATTTAAGCAATGAAGTATTTTTTTTCACACTCATCATAGCTTCATCACTTCTGTTGAGTAAACACTTTTTTTTAAAGATAATTTGTTGGGCTTTTCTGCCTTTTTAATTTCGAACCCTGGACCTCTGCGTCAAGGCATAAACCTCTCAGTGTATGTGCGCCTGCTCTACCACTGACCAATCTGGCCACAAAACACTCAACATTTAATCAAGTGCTGTTAGATTTATTATTATACACCTTTTGAGTTTGTTGAATACGTATGTTTTTGATTTTACTACCCAGATAAAATGAAACTGGACATATGGTCAGTCTATGTTTGATAGAACACTGAAAGACTTTGAAGGTCAAACCAAATTAGTCAATCCCCTCTGGAGATTTTGATGCTTTACTACTTCTCTTTGTTCATCTGAGATGTTTCTCTTGAGAATAAAAGAAGTAATTTTTGCAATACCAGGTCTCAGTGCTTAGGGACAGGGAGGTTCACTGGGGTTGGGGATTGAATGAAGAAAACAACTGGACTGAATGACTTTTTTTCCAACCAGCAGCTTGAGAAACAGTTGTAATCTTTGTTGAATATTGAATAGCGAGCAAGTGATGGTACGTATATTAATGACTTATGAGAATAGTCAGTTTGACAGTATTCTGAGGCAGTCACATCTACTTACACAGTAATTTAGTGCTTTATATATACTATATGAATGTGATTGACAGTGATTAATGACATTTACAATAAACCATACAAAGAAAATTGAATCCATCTTTTTCCAAAATATACCATGGCATATAGACCGAATCACCGTGGCGACGCGCTAACACAAAAATCCCTTCCGGATAGACAAATGGCAAATTTGTTTATTTCTTTTGTCATTGTCAACTGTCCCTGTAACATTTGAATATATAGAGTTAAACACAGAGGTCTGACCTATTTGATGTTACTGCTGTGCTTATTTTTTGTACTGTGTTGCTTTGCTAGCGTCCTTGATAAACCAAATCTAGTGTTACAAACAGCGACATCTCACTGCTGGTCGGACTGATGACTAGTTTGGGTGGCGTCATTTTTTTTAGTCTGTGGCCCAACAGGTAAATTAGGTCTTCAACCTAATGTTAGTGAAAGTGTTGACATATGAAAGCATCAAACATGCATTTTGGATGAATGAGATGAACGTATATCCAGTTGTTCCTCGTCCGTTTTCTCAGCGCTGTTAAACTGAATGTTTGGGACTCAAGGGTTTTCTACCCAGAAATGATTGTAAACAAACATTGTGATTGGGTCTAAACAAGTACAATCTGTCCACACAAATGCATTAGTTTTTGTATTGTAGAGCTATTCTTTTCCAGTGTTGACTTGTGATATAATTATAGTTTGGTGTAGTCCAGTGCAGATGCTACTACAGTTTCTTGTAGTCTTTAGACACCTCTCCATATATAGCCTACTGTAATGAACTCTCAAGACTCTCAAGAGTCTGCTACCTTTTTTAGAGGAGCTCAAAACCGCTTGCGTTAGAATGTATAAGTTAGGATCCTGACCAGGGATGTCACAATACCAAAAATCTACTAGTCAGTACCGATACCACCAAAAGTACACGATACTCAAAGTCAATATCACGATATGTATAAAAAAAATAATAAAAGTAATTGATACCATTACCAGTGAAATTTCATGATTCTTGATCTCCAATTTGATACCACGATAAAAAAATAAAAATAAATCCCATGTCCCTTTCAATTATAACGTGTATTTTAGGATAACAAGATGTAACTCTTTTGTCAGTGACTTTCTCTCAACTTTCTGTTACTGTTTTGGTGTGGAGTGGAGGGGGCAAGGCGAGCAAGATTTACATGTAATCTGGAGAAAACGTCAGTCTTCTGGACCCACAGTCCACTGCTTTGAAGCCTGGCATCACCACACAGCTAGCTTACAGTAACGTCTTCCAAGAGTTCACCCGGAACTCAAGCAGCAAGCATGTTTAGTTAGTCTGTTTCTCTCTGCCGTTGTTGTTTTTCACATAGAACCGGGCTGGTCAAAATTAACTAAACCAACGTTATAGAGGTCCGCTAATGTTGGCTAATGTCAGCTATCAGAGCTAACGTTGGGCTGTAAAAGACAAGAGCTGAGAGAAACAGATTTACTTTCTGTTTGGGAGTTCCAGGTGAAGTTGTGAAAGCCGTTGCTGTAGGTGTACGGTAAAGCCAGAGGCTGACTGCGGTCGGGTCAAGCCGTCAGTAAGCAACGTGCACGGACATGAGGCGCTCTGTTTTTCTCAAGGGGGTAATCCTCTCTGCACAACCCGTACCTCCTATGGCGCCATTTTGATGCTAACAAGCACTCACCCGCTGTTAGCATTCCATTGATTGCCATTCATTTTGACGTCACTTTGACAGCGAATAACTTTACATCTGAAGCGTTTTGAGACTTTATTTGTCCATTGTTTATTTCTAAAGAAACACAACAATAGAGCTCAACAGTCCCACCCCTCCTCTGAGAGATCTTGGGTTCCAGAAGTAAATTTCCCATTCATTTCTCCCATTGACGTCTGGAAAAATCCATACATAAAAGTTTTGGACCATGCCTTAGGCTAACCAGATGGTACGTGACTCATAAGCATACAACGTACCATTTTAAATAACCTATTTTTTTTATCTTTCAGTTCTTATACTGCACTGTCAAATTTTGTTCTTGTTTTTCATAGTCTGCGGGACTATTAAATAGCTATTAAGAGACGGTCTGCGAGTCCGCTATTAAGAGACGGTGTGCGAGTCCGCTATTAAAAGGCGGTTTGCGAGTCCGCTATTACTCATTTCTTTTAAATCATGGCTGAAGACCTATCTTTTTGATGTTGACTTTCTTTAATGTTTTTAAATTGTTTAAAGCTGCCCTGCATTCCCTTGCCTCCTAGCAGTGCCTAGAACAGTGCCTAACAGTGCCTAGCAGTGCGTAACAGTGCCTAGCAGTACTTTTTGCTAGAAGCTAACAATGTAGCTATGGCTGACCTTTGGCGTACTTCAGCATATCAACATTAGCTCACTAAGAACCTGGGAACCACAATCCTAAACTGTCAGTTCGATTTGAAGACCTATCTTTCCTGCTTTTATATGTCTAATTGTTTTAACTGCTCTTTCTTTAAATTCTTATACTGCACTGTACATTTTATTCTTGTCTTTTAATGTTTTTTAAATAGTTTTTAATTGTTTTCTAACTGCTTGTTACTTTGTATTCTTGTCTTTTAATGCTTTTAAATTGTTTTCTAACTGTTCTTTAATGTCTTATGTAAAGCATTTTGAATTGCCTTGTTGCTGAAATGTGCTATACAAATAAAACTGCCTTGCCTTGCCTTTGAGAGAAAAAACAAACAGAAAATCCAAAAAAAGTCAAAGGTACAAGACTGTGTACATATCGTCATTTCAGAGCGAAGGAACTACTCATCCCATAAACCACCACGCACCACTGAATAAAGGAAGCTAAGTTAGTTTAACTAACAGCTAATTTGGCTAATCGCTAGCTGAGACAGCATATAATAACTTTAAAAGATCCTCAAAATAAAACCTGAAAATAACCGCTAAAATATATAACGGTTGTTACATCAGCTGTAGCCTGCTTTCCCCAGTGTCTAGTTTGAGTTAACGTTATTATATGGCGCTTTTCCATTACATGGTATCTGCTCTACTCGCCTCGACTCTACTCTCCTTTTTTGGTTTTCCATTACGAAAAAAAGTCCCTGGTACCTGCTAACAGGTACTTTTTTTTAGTATCACCTCAGTCGAGGTTCCAAGCGAGCTGAGGCGATACTAATAGGTGACATGAAAACCTGCAGACTACAGATTGGCTGGAAAGAATCATCACTGATCATTGCTAGCGACAGACGGGGGTGTCCTGAACAAACCCAGCATTTTTAAATAGTTTAGCCTGCTTCTTTTGAAACAAACTTTTTCTCGGTCCTGCGGAGGCTCCACGCAGAGCTTCTCCGTAGCATACAAGTGGCCTGATGTTTATACTTCTCTGTGTGTGTGTGTGTGTGTGTGTGTGTGTGTGTGTGTGTGTGTGTGTGTGTGTGTGTGTGTGTGTGTGTGTGTGTGTGGGGAGTGGGGAGTGGGTGATAGAGCGAGGGATCAGTCAGAGAGTGACGGCGATTAACTCCGGAGCGAGTAGCGACTCTAGAGCATAGACGGTATATAATAGACCAATAGACCCCGTTGCTCTGGACGGAGACCAGTGAAGGCTATTAGAAGCACTTTTCCGGTGATGGCCAGCTTTACTGCGCAGCCTCCAACTGAGAGAGACAACGTAAATGTGACGTGAGCAACGTGTCTGAAAGTTGTAAGTCTTCTGGTAGCTGTGCCAAGAGAAATCTCAATCATTCCCAATCTTACAAAGACGGAGAGTGTAGGTATATGTAACATGGGCACAGGCTAATTATTGCTAACTAAAATGCTAGTTAACATTAGTAATTAAACCTAACAGCTCATGTAAGTCAAAACTGCCTGCAAGCTTATCCTGTATTATATGGTAATTCCTCTACTATGTGACATAATCGTTAGCCTATTTTTACAAAAACGTCTGCTACGGAGACATAACGTGAGATACAAGGTAATGGAGCCTTTTATACATTGTTGTGTTTCTTTAGAACTAAATAATGGACAAATAGTCTTTAATCTCTTCAGATGTAAAGTTATTCACTGTCAAGTGACGACAAAATGAATGCTAGTCAGTGGAATGCTAACAGGAGGTGATGGCTTTGTAGCATCAAAATGGTGCCATAGGAGGTTCGAGTTCTGAAGCGAAGCTTACCCCCTTGCTCTAGAGTCATATAGTGAGAGAAACAAAGTGTCTCCCCTGTTCTTTCTGACCATGGTGGGAAATCTGGAGCAGAAAAAGTTAACCCTCTCCTTGATTTCATGTTGTTTATGGAGAAGGAGAACCAGGAAATTAGTCGGGGGGAAATGCAACGCTACCAAGCCACGCCCAAGGCAGTCGCTATGACGACGTTCAGCGACTCACCGGAAAAGTGCTTCTAACATCCTTCAGTGGTCTCCGTCCCGAGCAATGGGATCTGTTGGTCCATTTCTTTAACAGTTTCTTCTTCTTAATCTCCGGCATTTAGCGGCAAACTAGAACACGTAGGCCTATACGTCAGGTCTGGAAGGATTGCATCACTTGTACCTACGTACCTTGTACTGTAGAAAAATGAGTACCGTCACATTTTCAGGATTTTGGTACCAAAGTACCGGTTCTCGTGACATCCCTAATCCTGACTGGCCAAGGAGTAGGACGTTTTCCTCCAGCGTGTAATTCACAAATATTGGCAGATATACTATCGATACCTGGTGATGGAGATAGGAACTTATCCTTCCATGGCTTTCAACCCTCATCCCTAATTTACAATTATAACAATGTTCTGCAGTGTTTCCTCACCAAGACATCTATTGCAATAAAATCTCAATTGGCCATAATTTGGTACCATAGGCAATATGGCGGGGACGATATGCTTTTGTCCCTAATCGATTCTTTCACGATACATGGGTGCCAATTCGATTTGTATTGCAATTTTCATTCATTGCGATTCTAGAACTATTGCGATTTGATAGTATTGAGTATTGTGATTTTCTTTTTCTTCTTTAACAAAATCAAAAGTTGAATACTACAGTTCTAGAGACAACATATCATGATACATTTCTAAAAAGAAATTGTTCTCTAAAAAGAATGCACATCAGTACGCAGTCAGTCTAATTTGTAAAGAAGCACATAATGTTTTTTCTGCTTTCATTCTGTTTTGCTGGAAACTCATATTATGTAGTTGCCGTCAGTGGTACCGTATAAACGGAAAATATTTAGGTGAATCATTGGTAAAAAATAAAATAATCAATTTCTAGGAAAAATAATCACTTTAAAAAAAAAAAAATGTCTCCACCCCTAATAGGCAATTGAAGTCAAGAATGTTATGATTACACTATAATGTTATTAAACTTCCACAACTAATACAATTTTGACAATATTTGTTATATAATGACTAGTGATTTAAATTGTACAACCACTTCTTGTAGTCTGCATGTTTTGAAACCCTCTACACTTCTGATACTCACCATATGTGACCAACCCAGTCTCACGCCAGGTCGTGAAATGGTCACGTTATTTTGATTTATTCATTTGTGTACAGGTCACGATTTTGACGTTTATTTTGTGTACACGCCACAAATTTTGAACGTGTACGTGTCACGATTTTCGAACCTGCTCTGGGGGACGCAAGAACGGGGAAAGGACTGACCGCCACATGTGGGACTCGATCCCCGGGCGCGTCCCCAGGCGCAGTGGCACACAACGGGGAAACAAAATGCCACACGCCTGCCAAAACAACGGGACGGGCCGCCACTTGCGGGGAAATGAAACGCCACAAAAACGGGACGGTTGTGGTTAGGAAAAGAAGAACGGGGAAAGCAACCGTCGCACGTGGGACACCCCGACAACAGGGGGACGTTTGTGGTTAGGAAGAGAATAACGAGGAAAGGAACTGCAACACGCGGGACGCGATCCCCGGTCTCCGGGGTGAAAGTCCTGTGTTGTTTGACCCGTCCACCACCCAACCAACCTCCCTGCGCGGACTTTCGCCTTATCAATACTACTCTCTACCGTCATCGTTCTGTGATCACGAAATATGCTTCCCATTGAAATACATTGCTTTAAAATTCATAATCGCCACACAAAAAAAAGAACATTATCGTTTCCTGTCCACGACTTATTAGATTCAATAACGTGACCATATCACGAACTGCCATGAGACCGGGCTGTAGGCTACGTGACACACGCGCTACTGGTCATGTCTTTTGTGGACGTTGTTACAAGGGTAACACATCCACGGGGAAGCGTAATTCAGAGGGAAGATTCAACGTATAGATTCGAACACAGAGCTATAAATCGCGCATTAGTGAGAGCGAGAATGGCAGGTGCTGATGATTGACGTCAGTGTCTGAGTGGTGAGACGGTGAGCGATGTCGGACTTAGCATAGTGGCTGTGTAAGGGAAAAGTGATGAAAAAGATACCACTAAGATGATGGAAAGTAAATTAACAGTAAACAATAAAACAACAACCTTCTTAAGACACTGGGGCTTCATCTGTTAATACTGTTGGTAAAGTGAAGGTTGTTACAATGTGGAGACTGCAGTGTACACAGACGAGTGTCACGCACACAGCACATCTTTTTGTTAACTTAAATTGCAAAAATGTTGCGGTTGTGTAACTGCACAGAGTGACATCGCGATTGCGATTAGATTAGTATTGCAGCCCTACTTAGTACACATGCCAAATTCACATTGGCTGTTTTTTGTAAATCAGTTTTTTCTCAGGGGCTTTTTGTTAATTTGTTTATTTTGATACATATTGAGATGGACTTGACATATACCTTGTAATTAATGTTTTAATTAAACAGTAATAAACATGTCTGAGTGAATACATGTTAGGCCTGTTGGAACGAATTCTGAATATAGTTTGAAAAGTAAAAAAATCAATACTATTTGAATGCTGAAATTACTAATCGAATGTGATTTATTTTTTTAATAAATAGTTTGACTAACGTGTGATACTTATATCACGTCTGATGAACAATAAGTTACGGGAGTGAGAAACATAAGGCATTGTGAGCTAACGTTACATACTGAGTACCATTACAGGGGTAGTGACAGGCTGCGGCTGGAAATCAGAAGGATGAGAAATAGTTTTAACATGACTTTAAAATCGACATCTAAAATGCTTATGTTATCAATAGTTGGCTCGTTCTGGCTTCCTAACTGCGTCGCGAGTTATAAGAGCTTAGCTGGGTACTTCATGAAGACAGCTCGCTAAAGTTAATGCCCTGCAGCTGTCACAGTTAGCTTCGACTTCATATTACCTTCTAACAGCTGTATTCTCAGTAACGTGACAATCTGCAAGAAACAGGTTGCTTATAAATCACTAAAATAGTAGCGGCATCACCGTTTGGCTTAGTTATCAATGCCGTTAGCATTGTTGCTAACACTATTGTTACTTAGTATGACAAATAATTTCGTAACAAGATGTCCTTGTGCTAACTGAGCAAGGTTAGCCTTTACAACAGAGTTGCTTCAATACACTTGCATGGCTCGACATTAAAGTGATGGTTTGGAGTAATTTCACCCTAGGGTCCTTTGCACCATGACCTCGAGCCAAACACCCCCGCAGAGGCTTTTTTCACCTGGGTCTAACATTGGGAGAGTTAGTGTAGAGTAGCGTTATCAGCTGAATAGCTTATTAGCGCAGGGGCTAATGGACCCACGTTTGTATCTCATAAATGACCCCACTAATAATGCCCGAAATGATACCAAACGTCACAGTAGTACATATAGGTTATGTACTCATAAAACGATGGATTGGAAAGTTTGTAAGTACACCAGAAGTTTATGAACACTTGCCTGTTGGCTTCTGCTCTCTGCTGTTGTCGCTGCTGCCGGCAGTAAGACGAGTGCTTAGGGCCGTCTACAAATTACAACACCGAAAAAAGATGTAACAAAAATATGTTTTAATTTAACTTTTTTTTTTAAAGTAAGTGCTGTAGAACTAGCAAAATAATAGACAAATAATAACTGAGATAAGTTTGGAGACATTACCTTATTTAATCATTAAATTAATAAATATTTTTGTTGTATCTCTTTTCGGTGTAGTAATTTGTAGACGGCCCTAAGCCCTCGTCTAACTGCAGGTAGCAGCAGCAGCAACAGAGAGCAGAAGCCAGCAGGCAAGTTTTCATAAACTTCTGGTGTACTTACAAACTTTCCAATCCATCGTTTTATGAGTACATAACCTATATGTACTAGTGTAGAAGTTTGGTATCATTTCGGGCATTATTAGTGGGGTCATTTACGAGATACAAACGTGGGTCCATTAGCCCCTGCGCTAATAAGCTATTCAGCTGATAACGCTACTCTACGATAACTCTCCCAATGTTAGACCCAGATGAAAAAAGCTTCTGCGGGGGTGTTTGGAGGTCATGGTGCAAAGGACCCTAGGGTGAAATTACTCCGAACCATCACTTTAAGGCTTGTCCGCTTTGTATTCATCATGTTTTGCGCTTCCAGTAACTTATAGGTTTCAATAAAGTTTTTACCATGAAAGTACATAGAAAGCAAATTCATGAATATATTTTCAAATAATTTTAACTTCCTTAAATGTTCTCAAAATGTGCCTCTCTTTGCAGATATTTATAGTATTTTAAACTTAGTCTTGCAGGGGGCAATGTAATTCATCAAATACATCATTTTATTACTGTGAATAGACATGAAAATATTAATTAGCTGGGTGTTAAAATGTTGTGAAACTAATTATATCCACAGAACATGGTTTTCCAGTCTATTTGTGATGATAAGAGGTAAAACCATGATTGCTTCTGCTCGGCTACTTCAGGGTAATTTTGGAGCATTATTGAAAAAAACTCTAATCAAGTGAGATTAAAAAATCATTATCACTGTTTAATGAGCATCCATTGTCATCCTGTGATTTTAATATTTATACATTGCAGCAATAATAAACAACCACTAAGAAATTACAGATGATTATTTTTGCTAGTGTATGCTCATGACCACTGATAGCTTGACATTATTGAATAACTGATACAATGGAATGTAATAATGTAGCTGCACATACTGTCTATTCACAGATATGCTGTGATGTGACTTACTTGCCTCCGGAAAAAAAGAAGTGATAATCATGTTGGTGAATAAGCTGATATCAGTAATGGCATGGCAATGATGCAGCTGTCAGTCAAGTGACACATAATATAAAGAAATAATGATAATTTAAAAGTTTTAAGTGAAAATGTATCATAGACTTTTAATATGTTTTTAAAACTCACTGATTTGGCCTATCCCTAAAGAAGAATTGACATGTCATCTAGATGTAAGTGGGCGGTTCAGTTGGTGTTTGTAGGCAAGAGAGTTAAATCCCTAATCTGTGATGACACTGAGAGATAGCCTGGGGCTTTATCAGGAACAATTAGAAGGAGACTGAACTTTCTTAACTCAATTAACAACTCTGAAATTAGTACAGCAGAAAGTGTATTTTCACAAATTTAGTTAACATACCAAGATAAATGTTTGAACTGCATGTGAAGTTTTCAGTTCTATTGTTTTAAAGGAAACTGTAAAAGGTGATTATGTAGGGCTTTGGGGAATTTAAAAATAATTTACACAAAACGTGCTGTGGACATTGAAGTTATGTTGATTATTTTCATTGCAGCAATGACCAGTGAAGTAGGAAGCACGCCTTGTTATGCATTCAGTTTACTTTGTTGCAAGTTCTTTCAAGTCATATGGATGGTTCGGATTTCTGGAAGTGGGGTAGTATGAGGTACTTATCCTTAGTCTGTGTTAGGGTTGGGCGATGTCCCCTAAATTGGCAGTTGACGATGTTAACTGTAAAAAAGTTGTGATGGATGATATCGTCGTCGGGGCCGGTGGGAGCTCATATCTCTTTACATAAATATTTTTTTCTACTACTATGGGCCAACAGTTAACATAGAAACGATTAGACATACATGTAAATGCCCTCTGTAAATGGTGCCCTGCTAGTAGGTTTTACAACTTGACTTGTGCAGTAAAATCAATCAGATGTCCGTGATCTGCGTAACGACAGTACAGTGGGACGTTTGCCTTCAACAGAGCGACAGTAATAACCTAATATACCATCATTACTGAGTTTAAACTACATTCTCGGTTATGTTTGCACTGAATAACGCATTCAATTAACAGAAACATAACTCTTGCAGCGCACATGAACAGATGCGCAATATTAGCTCACACATAAAATAGAACCCTCGTGAATTAGCCTGTTGCTAACGTACATTCATAAATCCTGCATAACATCGTCCCGTACCTACAGGACCTCAGACTTACGTATTGATGCACGCACAGAGTAGTGTCGACAAACTTAGTCCAATGAGGGGAGAAAGGAAAGTGTGATAGCGTTCCACGTTAACGCTTTTTTCTCTCTCACTTGAGACCGCTGCGTCCAACTTTACTAGAAGGTAGAGCGAGCTACAACTGACAGGGAGAGAGAGAGAATGTATCACTACAACCAATCCAGTCTGCTCAAAGCGATGCTCTTTTTCACAAATAGGTTGCACGTAAAGGGGGGAAAAGTAGCTTCCACTTAAGGAGCCCTATGTCTTGTCTTTGTGTCTTTGCTAGTTTGAGACCGACGCACTTGTCAATTTCCCGTCCAGCGCCCGCGACTAGGATTAGTGTGTTTGACAGGGTGAGGAGTGTGGCATCACAATGGTGGCTCTCCATCGTGATGCCAGCCATCATCGTCCATCGGCACAACCCTAGTCCGTGTATTACTACAGTATGTGGCAGTCGGCACGGCTCAGTTTCAAGAAGCAGGCAGGAGGACAGGCACAGAAGCAATGTACTGCTGTAGCTATGGGATGCAACTAAATGTATTTTAGCCACCCAAAGTGTCAGTTTTAGTAAACTCTATATTTAGCATATTTTGAAAGCTTAACCTTGCTGTCAACAGCCCTGTTTAAGTTTACATGGGTGAAACTGAAGCCGTTTACTATGCTGTTGTCAAACCACCAGACTCCCATCGACAAAAATAGTAATTGTACCTTGCAGAACACGGGAGGTGCTAGTCTACCGCTACCTCGATTGGTTGGTTTGTTTTAGTATTGTTAGTTTCGAACCCTTTTGAAACACCAAAGTCATACCTTAACACAAACAAACTAACTGTGCATTACGGGGCTGTGCTCCCTTTTCTGTAGTATTTACATGTGGCCTCGTCATGTCTTTTGGGTCATCTCTTTCGGGTCATCTCTTTTGTCGGCTTTGGCATAGTTTTAGTTTTCTGTAAGACTGCCTGCAGTGAAGACAGTGGCGTCACTGGTCCTTGGCAGTTCATTTCTGACCGCAGTAGAAGGCTCCGCTGATCTTGACACAAATGCTTAAGGAAATGTAGCTTATGTGGATGAGACCGCACTACTTAAAGTGATGGTTCAGAGTAATTTCACCCTAGGGTCCTTTGCACCTTGACCTCGAGCCAAACAACCCTCCAGAAGCTTTTTTCAGTTGGGTCTAACATTGGACGAGTTAGCGTAATCAGCTGAATAGCTTAGTGCAGGCGCTAATGGATCCAACTGTGTATCTCGTAAATGACCCCACTAATAATGCCAGAAATGATACCAAACTTCTACAGTAGTACAAATAGGTTATGCACTCATAAAACGATGGATTGGAAAGTTTGTAAGTACACCAGGAGTTTATTTAAATAACACTTGCCTGTTGGCTTCTGCTCCCTGCTGCTACTGCTACCGGCAGTAAGAAGAGTGCTTAGGGACATCTACAAATTACAACACCGAAAGGAGAGACAACAAAAATATTTATTAATTTAACTTATTTTTTAAAAGTAAGTGATAGCAGGAGACAAGTTATAATTGATAATTGTTTGGAGACATCATTAAATTAATAAATATTTTTGTTGTATCTCTTTTTGGTGTTCTAATTTGTAGACATCCCTAAGCACTTGTCTTACTGCCAGTATATGTATAAACACTACATGAACAGTGTCATAAATGAGTTAAAGTTCATTTTAAAATATATAAAATCTAAGGTACCCTCATTTCTAATAAAGCTCTAGCATTAGTAACTTCACTGTGGGTAGGCAATATTAATATAAAATATTGTAGGTGTCCTGCGTGTGGTCACAGATTATGCTAAAAGTTGTCAACAGTAACATTATCTTAGTGTGTTGTTCCATTGCAAATATTCTTAAAAGCACCCTATTCAGCTCAGGATATTGTGCCCTTTCTCTCACAGAGTTATATTTCAGTCAATGGACCAGAATAAAAATCGGTTTTACAACTGTAAGTCCATTCAGCTTGACAGATATCACACACGGCTATACACAATTCCAGATAAATTTTGCGATGTGCATCCTAGATCACATTTTCACTCACTATGACCACTTCTACTGTCATTACCAAACATTCAGCCAAAATGTGATAACGTTGCTATCAGTGGGCTTAATTGCTAGCTAACCACCGCTAAGGGAAATTCCAGCAAATAGACTGTACCTTAGAATGTTACATGAAAGAGGTAATATAACGTCACCGCTCATTTTACATACAGTTTAGCAACAAAACGAAATGCTGAGGGGACATTAATAAAAAATTTTCATGTTTACATTTAGCAAACATTGTAAACCAACTTTTAGTATTGTGATGCTTAATGTAGAAGCATAAGGCGTGAGAGAAGTTGCTTAACTGCAGTGTTCCCCTAGCAGGTGCCGTCGCACCCATGCACGCACGCAGGCAGGCAGGCAGGCAGGCACGCAGGCAGTCAGGGAGGCACGCACGCACGCACGCAGGGAGGCACGCACGCACGCAGGCAGGCAGTCAGGGAGGCACGCACGCACGCCCGCAGGGAGGCACGCACGCACGCAGGCAGGCAGGCAGGGAGGCACGCATGCAGGCAGGGAGGCACGCACGCACGCACGCACGTACGTACACAGGCTGGCAGGCAGGCAGGGAGGCACGCACGCACGCACGCACGCAGGCAGGCAGGGAGGCACGCACGCACGTACGTACGTACGCAGGCAGGCTGGGAGGCAGGCGCACGCACGCACTGTTTTTTTTTTATTATTTATTTTTATGCATTTTTAGTACTCTACACTATCAAGCCAGAGTCATACTGTCATTGTTTCAGAGTACCTCCCCACGCAACATATTTTATGTACAAATTCTCACACCTTCTCATGCCTAACAAAGAGTTGGTTGTTGAGTAAACAAGTTTGTTCACATATATAGGATACTGTATTTATGTGGGTGTGTGTGTGTATGTGAGTGTGAATGTGAATGTGCGTGTGTGTGTGTGTGTGTGTGTGTGTATCCTTGTATGAATGAATATCTGGAGTAGAATGTACTCTAATGTGCCTAAGCTGCTCCAGAAGTTTTTACAGTGTGCGTGCTGGGAGGGGAGAGAAAGAGAGAGTGAGTGGGCTGATGGCGCCCCTGTTTCTACTGAACAGTTTGTTCTTAATTACTATGCACATCATGTCATTTATATATAGTTTTGTAATATTTCTATTTAAAATTGTAAATTGTTTTGTTTTAAAATTTGTCATACCTGCCCAGGGACTACAGGTGGAAATTAGCAATTGTTGCTATAACCTGGCCCAAGACATATTCTCTTGTTTAACAAGTTTAATGTTTATTTGTGCATTGTCCCTGTTTCAAATAAATCAATTTCCATTCCATTCCATTCCATTCCATTTAAACAATTACATCACAAATTTGTTTTGCTGCAGTGCTTTCAAGCTACTATTTTGAATCCTCTAAAATATATTGCTGCCGTGGCAGAGAAATTAAACTTAATTGTAGCTCAGTGAACCTTTTGTCGTGCCTTTTTTTATTAGGACCAATGGAAACAAGTTTTATTAGAAATTCCTCACTCTCACTCAGACAAAAAGCTTTTAATGGGAGCTTTGATTTACTTCAATTTTGCAGGAGTTTGCTTTTATTTTTTTATAATGGTCTACATAGATTTGAACTTGGCTTCCTGTTTGTGTGAGATGGATAGTTGATTAAAAAAAGGTTTTGTTATAGATAAAGGTAATGTATTTGAACTCTCTCCTCCTATGCAGTAAATGCCTTACCCATTGTTTTCTATAAAAGCCCTTGGATTCCATTTTAGTTTTGTTAGATGATTATGTGCTGCACAATAACGTGTGGCCTGGGGTGAAACTGACCCAGTGTTACCCCCAGCCCCAACCATTCCCTTATTAATCCAAAGGAAGGGAGTTTGCAGCAGTTTGGGTTAGTTTGTTGCATGTCGTCAACAAGGGATCCTCTCGAGTCTAGCAGGACCTTTGCTTTCATTGGGTGTCTCAACTTCATCATCTACCATAGCGTTAGTATATAAATCCTCTTAGAAAGTCTACACTCACTGCCTGTGACATAGAATATCTGAGGATGATATGGCATATACCTGCAGAGCATACAGAGAACATCACAAGTCCTATGTTTGAGGTGAATAGGAAAAGTTTCAAAAACCTCAATAGGACCAAAGCAGAGCTACCATGCTGTGGCCAGTTTGACTGGAAATGCTGTACGACGTTCAGGTAACCGCCTTTGGGACATGGTGAAGTCTTGTCGCTTTAAGAAGGCCCACTGCACGGCTGAAGACTTTGAGTCTGTGAGTAATTTTCTCGCTTGCCTTTGAACTTAATCCTTTCAGCAGAGGTTTTGGCCTTAAGGCTCTGACAGTTGTATGGGAGATATGAATAAACCAAGAAATATGCATATAAACCACAGTGTATTGAAGAATCAAAGACTTCCTCCCATATATCTTTTTTTTTACCTGGTTTCAGAGTGTGATTTGGTTTCATAGGAGCTGGACAATGGAGTTTTTATATATATATATATATATATATATATATATATATATATATATATATATATATATATATATATATATATATTATATTATATTATATATATATATTATTATATATATATATATATATATATATATATATATATATATATATATATATATAATATTCTCCTAGTTTGCACATTGCCTCATTTTGGAAAAAATCATTAGGAACTATTTAATCTATGAAGACAGTAACTAGACATCAAAGCCAAAAACGTTTTCTATTTGATGTCTATGCCTTACTGATGAATTTCTGCATCAATTCATTGTATGTTTAGCAAGTGGTCTTACACGTGTATGTGCGTATATCTGTGCTTTTAGTTTATTTTATTTTAGTGTATCATAGTTACTTAGCAAACTTACCTTGCTACCCTACAAACTTAATTTTCAAAGACAAAACATTTACAAAGCTTTTTTTTTTTTTTTTCATGCATTCTGTGCTGAGAGATGTGCATGATAGTTATCATCAAACAGGCGTGCAAACCTGGGAGTGCGATTCACTTGTCATCTGTGGCACGTCTTTCATGAAATCACTAAAATGCCCTTCTATTCTCTAGTTGGACAATGTTTAAATTTGAGCAACCGAAACAATTTGGAAATTTTTGTATAGAAAGATTTTAGTTTGACACTTATTATGGTAGTCAATGAGAGTAACAGTGAACTAATTTAAACCAATTATTCTTGATTGTTGATCTTACGTACAGTATATGAGCTAATATAATGGAATTGCACTATATCAGAGTTGAATTCTAAATAAATATCCACATTTTACTTTGGTCATTGTTTTGCATAATGGCGTGTAGTCTGATGTGTATTAACAAATATTCTTATTTGTGATTTGTTTTGTAGATCTTTTTGTTAGAGTATAGGAAATATTTGGATGGAGAATGGCAAATTACCTTCAGACTGAAAAAGCAAATTGCAGTTTTATGATTTGATACTATAAATAAATTGAATTAAATGTGCTTTTATGTAAAATTTGGCCTGATGTTCTCACAAGTATTTACTACACATACTGTATGTTAAAAAAAGAAGTATTTTTCAGTTTATAAACGCCAGAAGTCATCTGACTGAGTTGGGAAGATTATTCGGTGGTATTTACAATTTCTAAGAGAGATCTAAGAGCATCAAGGCAGATTAACTCTGCCCCTATGGTGTAAATAACCTCAACAATCTCTTCACATCCATGGCAGCATCTCACAAGGCATTAAGTTGTGAAGACTTTATCGATAGCTCTTGTGTTTGGGGGTTTAATTAAAACCCTGCTCACTCAGAAGGCAGTGTCACTGCACTGAGATATATTCCACAAAAAAAAGGTCATGTGTTATCATAATGTTTGTCAGAACCTGGTGTTAATATCATATTGACAGCCATATTTTAGAAATCTTGCACTGTCACATCCAATATTCTGCCAGTGAGCAAACACTAAAGTTTCACTAGAACCCTACTGAGTTTCTGGCATACTTTCCCAAATAAGGATAATAATGTGACTGAAGTTTGAGCAACACAGTACCATCAGCAGATGGTCAAGACCAGCTTGTACATTGATGTGCTGAGGTATCTTGAGGCTGTCCAGTATTAGGTAGAAAACTTGAAGTGATTGGTTTCCTCTAGAATTTACACCTATATGTGGCCCTGGGGTTAGAGGGAGCATGCTGCTTGACACTTCCCATGTTCCAAAGAGTTTGCTTCTCTGACCTTGTGGTCCAAAATAGTATAATTGCATTATTAATGTCAATTACCATTCTATTCATTAAGCTCATCATATAAATAATGCATTGAGAAAAACTAGTGTTTACCAATTAAAATGTTGAAAACAATATTTGTAATTGCCTTTTAAAATTGCATTTTCTGTGCAGCATTAGGGGACATACATAATGGACTTTCAAAGTTTTGTCAATTGTTGCCTTCTTCTCTTTGTGTTAACCTCTGGTACTGCCAATCACTTGGCAACAGAATCTTGTTGAAATGACAAGGTGCTCACATTTAATGAGCGAAGATAGTATGAATATTTTATTGACAGCCAATAACGATTATTTAGTGATAATTTGATCGCATTCTTATGTCTATGAAGCTGAATGAATTGTTGTCTGTAATCTGCTTTAGTCATGTTACATGATATCCTGGAGTATGTCTTAAACTGCTCGCTAGTTGAGCTGGTAGTAAATCGCTATACAATGACTTCAATTCAGTTACATTGGGTCACTGATGAGTTACTGATGACTTGTGACACAATTTAGGGATTAACACCTGGGGGGGTTACCTCTAAGCAATATGTAACACTTGGAATTGTGATTTACTACATAATAAATTACTTCAAACAAGGCACACAAATTTGCTACTGCAAGAAAATCTATAACAAAGTGTGACAGGAGAACATGAAAGTGCTGTTATTGGAAGAACAAACATATTTGTGGCTTTGAGATGCCATCTGTGGTGGTAAATTAATTATTTACAACCATTGAAAATCTAATCTTTTAAAGGGGTGATAGAATGATTATATAGGGTATTTCACACTGTTCCTTAAGGTCTCCTAATGGGGTATGTAACATTGGTTGGGCTGAAAATGGCCTGGTTGATATTTTATTGGCCTTATGCATCCCTGTGTTTTGGCCCTATTTGTAACAAGAGCTTTTCTTCCAAATATGGCTCATGAATATTTAGATGAGCTTCACGCTGATTGGTTGAGCGAATCCCCATACACACACATTAGAAACGAGACAGCAGGTCTCATATTCCAGACACTGCAATGTTTTGTTACCAATTTCTCTTCTGAGACTTTTCTATGCGAGAAATCAACTATATAAAGCTCAAATATGGCAAATTTGGTAAGACGTGTCAGACTTTGGGAGCTCCACACAGTCTGACGAGAAAGCGGCAGCCTGCTGGGCTCCATACCTAGGGTAAAGTCACCCTTTGTGGACTACTGCACTACTCCTCGGCCGGCTGCCGGCATATCTATAATATATTTACAGTTTGAATTTTGTCACGGCACTTATATATCACAGCTACCCCAAGGTATTACAAAGCCAACCGTTGTGTCCGATTTCAATTTAAGGCATTTTTATGACTGTGATGGGTCTTGTTAGGAGGAGGAGCTGGCTGGCTAGCTATATGTCCCATTCAATACAATGGGGAAAGATCGTGGCTAGCTAGCCACACTTTTGGCATAACTGTAGTATATTTACAGTTTGAAATTCGTCACCGCACTTATATTACAGGTTCCCCAAGGTCTTATAAAGCTAACAGTTGTGTCATATTTCAATTTAAGGCATTTTTGTGAACTTCAGGGGTGTTGTTAGGAGGAGCAGCTAGCTAGCTATGTGTCCCATTCAATACAATGGGAAAAGATCGTGGCTAGCTAGCTACAGTTTTGGCATAACTATAGTATATTTGCAGTTTGAATTTCGTCACGGCACTTATATTACAGGTTCCCCAAAGTCTTATAAAGCTAACAGTAAGGCTTTTTTGTGAATTTCAGAGGTCTCGTTAAGAGGAGGCTAGCTAGCTCTCATTGATGGACTCCAGCTCACCGCGGGCTCTATCAATGAGACTCGCGGACAAGAGGCGTTTCTTTCCCTGATCGTTTGTTTAAATAACTCAACGCACATATCCATTATAAGATTAACTGGAACCTGCGGTAAGAGATTGTGGGCGTAACAAGCTCGCTGACCATGCTCTCAGTCACACACACCGGCCATTTAGCAGGAAGAGGGGAGAGAGAACAGCGAGCTGCAGGCCCTGGAGCTCTGTCAGGGCAGCGGCGTTTGGTAGTCAGTCACCCAGAAAGGGTGAGTTTGCGTGGGTATTGAGCACCGCGGGCTGCCAGCCGTGACGGAGCTCAATCTAGCTCACAGCAGGCCGGGGTCTGTGAAGGAGGACAGGCAGGGCAGCGATGTAGCAACCCAAGCAGCACCGGCCGCTGAACTCCGACACACAGTCGGACAAAATTTGCAATTAGCCATCAATTTTCGTAAAACGGCCTATATTTGAGCTTTACATAGTTGATTTCTGGCATAAAAAAGTTTCAGAAGTGAATTTTGCAATGGAATAGCAGAGATCTGCACAACCTACATTCAGAAGACTAGCTACCTGATCTCAGGTCAGTTGTGTAGCCTATGTAAATGTTGGGGCGTGAAAAAGAGAGAGACTAGAGCCAAATGAGGAGGAGCCACCGAGTTGACGTCAACTAGGCGGCTCGTTGAGATTCGCCCGTTTTCAGAGGCAGTTTCAAATTGTGAGATTTGCAGAGGAAAGAGGTGTCAATGGGTTTTTGGGGTTCTATGTATGTCCTATTTACCCACCAAACTGTTGTTTTTCAACTATGAGAAGGTAAAATCGGTTTGGCATTCTATCACCCCTTTAAATAATTTAGAAATGTTTAGTTAAAGGTGCTCTTAGCAATGTTGGGTGACGGCACTTCTTGTTGACGTTCAAAGTATTTTCAAACAAAACAAGGCTAGCTCGCCCCTCCCTCCTTCTCATCCCGTCTTCTCTCCCTCCCTTCCGTGCTTACTGAATTGTGAGTTTGTGTCACTGAGTTGTTAAAGGTCAATACTGCGTAGAAGAGAAAAGAAAACAAGCAAATCCCAAAAATCTGAAACTGCTAAAAATAAATCCAAAAACATGGAATTTGAAAAAATAAATAAAATTGATTTCATAGGGCCCTAGTTTTGGCACTGGTAAAAATCTCTGACCCCCTGGGCAGTGGATTGAGACGTGCACTTGATTTTGAAGTTACTTAAAACAATGACCTCTACAAACATGAAACAGTGGCAAGTGAAGTCTCAAAGTTTGTGTCATCAGCCTTTTTTGCTTTTGGTTTTGCTATCATAGGTTGTGGCTTTGTTGATGGGGAAATTTTGTTACTCACTAGGGATTCTAATTTAGATTTTTAGATTCAAAACATGCAATACATAGGCACTTAATACAAGACAAACAAAACAATTAAATGGGGGATATTAATGTGAATGGTAAGGATGCAAATTTAGATTTTTTTTCTTACGGATAGCCATTCCGCATTAACTGATCGATAACGGTTAACCAATATGGAGGCAACTAAGTCCCAGTTCACATGTCCGGGAGGCTCAGGCAATTTTGTGTTCAGCGTCCTCTGACAGCTACGGACTTTTACCAGCCACGATGTTGCGTGCATTGTCGTGGAAAAATGGAGCCACTTTCCCACTATGGAACCGCTTGTGCATCCGGTTGCTACTAGACCGCAGCTGTCCGGACACTGAACGTATGTCGGTGCCTGTCTCCATCGCATCAATTAGTGTAGCAGAGATGTTGTCAGCTGTGTGTCTGCCTGGCATACTCTGTGTATAGGATGGCTGATTTAACTCACTAGTCCTCATCTTTATAGTGGCATGTGTCACGTAGAGCTCCGCTGTGAGAATGCATCGTTCAGCAGAGAGCCAGGAAACTTAGCAGAAAAAAGAACTTATAAAATGCAAAGTTTGCACTAGCAAGTTAACTACCAGTTAAGAAATAGATTGTATAGCTTATATTTCTTTTTACCATGTGTTGAGTTTAAATATTATTTTTAACTTTTTAAATGACAGCATTAATGGCTAAAAAATGTATTGTCAGTTAACGGTTAAACTGTTAATTGTCAACATTCCAATTACACAGTGACCAGAACTTTACTGCATTTAACTATAAATTAACTGGATTTACACATAGCTTTGCTTTACATTATGTTCTTATCCTACCTGGAGAACCTGGCAGTAAAAATCACATGTCTTCTGTGCAATTATATACAATAACACAAAGTGAAATATCTTGCAATTCAACTAGTTTATCTTGTAGGATATTTAGGAAAAATTCATCAGTCCAACTTTACCCACAGGAAGATTTAATGAATACATTTAAGATGTTGTCATGTAGGGTAAGCATCTCCATTTCCTGCTCAGCAAGTATCCATGGCAACTCCAATTGTGAGGGAGGGCCAGATCACTGGTGGTAATTGCTTCAAACCAATGCATACTTTTACCAAATTGACCTTTATCAAAACCTTGAGCCATATTAATCATTTGTTTAGTCTCCTTTTAGGCTGTGTTCTGACTTTGTCGAGTCATATTGATTTATAAAGCCGTCTGCGTGGAGGCACCAGACAACAGTTTTCCAAATAGGGCTGAATGGCGCCATTTCATACTGTATGTCAGGGTGAAAAGATACATAAATCTGTAACATCATAACAGACTTTACTGTAACGGTTTTTCTGTGTCGCTTTAAGTCATACAGGCTCCACGGACTTTACATGGTGGCCATTTGGCTTCCCTTTTAATTTTTTCACCTTTTTTTTTTTTTTTTTTTTGAGACATTGTTAGCTAAGACGAAAGTTGAATCATCAGGAATCTTGGAAGAAAGTTGAGAACATAATGTGCTTAGCCAGCTATGTTATGGTAGACATACACACTAATACCACTGGTTATACAGAATGAAATCCTTAATCTTGTTTTGGAAATGCAAGAGAGTGGAAGAACAGTAGAACAATTAAATTTTTGTTTTAAAGATGCATGTCACATGAGCTCATTTTAAACTCAGACATTGTGGTGCTATGCGTCATCTTTCCATTCAAGGTGCATGGCCATGAAGATCTTTACTCATTTGCATGTAACTATGCCTTGCTCTGTAACTATATTGTTTAATTGCTTAACACGAATCACTGGTTTGCGTTGCACAGCTCATTGGATGTTCTAATTTAGTAATTTGTTGTTTTTTTTTGACCCGGGAGATGCATCTTCTCAAAAGCACAACGCAGACCATCCAATGTCCACTGCTGTTCTCTGTGTATAATTAGATTCAAATCCTATTCTCTGATAGTTGACAACACATTATCCTCTCTCATTCCCACTAGCCCCATTAGGGTGAGTGGCCTTGATTCATTTGCCTGTCTTTTTTTTCTTCATCTTTAGCTGTGACCACAAAGCTGTTTGCTGAGCAGAGGAATCAAGAAAGGATTCACTTAGATGAAATGACAGGCTAATAGCATTTAATAAGCTGTTTCTGCATGAGGTCGTCCTCCAGAGCTTGTTTGCAGAGCAAGGCTATCTGACACTGCCCATCTGCAACCTCCAACTGTGTGTATGTGCATCGCTAGCAAACATATGTGGCTTTGTATGTGTTTGTGCTATGTTTTTGTGTATGTGTGTGGCTGTGATCAGAGAGCGACAGGGTGACACAACTAATGGAGAGAGATGTACAGTAGGCAGACCTGGCAGCGCACAAGGGGCTTTCAGCTCCTTAGCCTTGATTCAGAAACTCAGGAACAGTGATGGTTTGAGAAGACCCCAGCTATACTAAAATCCCTGGCAGGATAAGAGCTCTAAATGTGTTTCCAAGAGGAAAGATGTCATTTGAGTGGGGTGGTTATTAACCGAGATGAGAAGCAAACCTCCCACACGTATTCCAGCAAAAGCCCAGCAAGTGCCTAGAGGTCATTAAACTTGGATATGCATATGTACCATACTACTGAAAGATCCACTTCTTATCTTAAATGGATGATCAGTCATTTTTCAGGGCACAATGACTGTACAGGTTTGTGGTTTAAAGAGTTTGCCATTTAAATGACAAATCATCAACTGGTAATTAAAAAAAAAACATTCTGTGAAAGTACACTGCAAGTTTCAGAGAGGGAGGTAGACAACGTTTTTAGATCAGATTTCGGAAATTGATATGCCCTGATGGAATTCCATTCCAGGTCTTAGATGCATGCTATAGATCAGCTGTTATAGTGGTTTACTGGCATTTTTTTTTTCATAAGCTACTGACATTTTCTTTGAAGAACTATTCTTGTACCTGTATCCAATAAAACACCAGTAGCATGTCTAAATGATTATAAGCCAGTCGTGCCGGTATCTGTGCTAACGAAATTCTTTGAGAGACTTGTAGTTAAATATCTGCTTCCAGAGTAGGGATAGACCGATAATCGGCCCTTGCTGATTATCGTTTTTTGGCAGCGTGCAGATGATCAGTTTTGTATTTGTCTGATAACGGATGAATGAGCCGAATCATAATTTTGACTTTTCAGATTTTCATTTTCTATGTAAATGCATATCGGTTCCAAATATTGGTTATCTGTTTTGTTAACTACTAATAATCAGTATCGCTTTTGGCCTTGAAAATCCTGTATCAGTTGATCCCTATTCCAGAGAGCCATTACATATTGCCTATCACCTGATGGGTCAGTTGAAGATGCAGTTTCCTTGTCCTGTACACTACGGATCTTCAACAGGGGGTCCGGGAACCCTAAGGGGTCCTCAGAGTCAATGCAGGGGGGCCTCCAAATATTGTTCATTTTTGAAAGTTTTTTCAAAATTTAAAAAGCAAATATAAATCCCACTGATGATAGGTTCACTGGCCTATAGTCAAGGTAGTCACTAAGGCCATGCCACATGTACGTATGTTTAACATTAAAAGATGATTTATAAAACCATGGCAACAATTATTAGGCTGTTTTGAATAGCTTAGTATTTTATGCAAATAAATGCATGTATAAAGGCTTTAGGCTGCCCTACATGCTATTGTAGGCCTAATTTAAACTTCATTTTATAAAATATATGTAATAGGTGGTCCTTGCTCCATCTCTCTTATAGTTAAGGGGTCCTTGGCTTAAAAAACATTGAAGACCCCTGCTGTACACTGCTCTTGAACACCTTGACGGGAGGAATGCCTCTGTCAGATTTCAGTTCATTGATTTTAGCTCTACCTTTAATACCAATGTGCCAACAAAACTGGTGTTAAAACTCAGATTTGTTTCCCACCCCATCTGTGCTTGGTTGTATGCTTTCAATAGGCAGAGTCAGAACAGTAAGGTTGGGAGAAAATTATTCATATGTACACTATTATCCTTAACTCACATATTTTGCCTTAGGCCTTTACTCTATAGCATGTTCACTCATTATTGTATCCCTAAAATTATAATAGCCAAATTGTCAATATAGCAAATAATAAGTATGAGCTATGACAACAGTATGGATGCCTATAGGACAGAGTTGAGATAAATGTCATATGTCATGTGGTGCAGAGATAACAATGTATCAGTTTAGACAAAACTAAACAGATTATTGAGGGTACAGCTGTTGAGACTGTGACTTGTTCTAATTTTTTGCAAATACAGATCTCCAACTTACTGTCTTACTTGGTTTGAAAACTGTTTACACTCCAAGCAAAGCTCAGCAAAATGCTTTACAGTACTTGCTCTGATGTCTTCAAAAGTTGAGTATATCTGAAAAGTCTGTGGTTTGCTTCTGTTTACTTTCCAAATTACTTGAAACTACTATAATTTTAAAGGGTAATAATAGCAGGCTCTCTTACCTTATCCTATCCTAAGATGGCTTTTTTTTTTAAACAAAACTACCTAAAGCACTGTGTAATAATTGTTGATTATAGTGTTTACAATATACATGTTGTTGGAGAATATTAAGTCAAAGGATAAAGATGGGCAGATAAAGACTCTTTATTTGACCTTAAAAACATATTGTTTTTCAGCCAGATTCTGCACAGTTAAGAAAAACAAGTTAAACTGTGTGATGGTGAGCCAAAGTACATAGAGCAGGAGTGGCTACACACAAGTTTCTGCCTTTAAGAAACCAGTAAGTAACAATTTTATGCCGTTTGAAGTACATACGGGAAACATAGGCTAATTTGACTTTCAGTCCTGAAAAAGACAAGACACGGTTACAGTAAATGGTTATGCACTGAATATGAATGAATTTCTCATCTGCAGTAAACATTCACTGATTAAGCTTGAGGTGCTGTGGACCTCGCTGAGCGTGCAACACTCAACAGCAACCCTCAGTGTTACAGTATAAAAAATGATAATAATGCAGTGTTGGTGTTTTATATTAGCTTATCTACTGGGATAATTCGGTTTGTCATGCATTTAAGGAAGTCGTGCATACCTAAATGTTACAGAAAGGTATGCTCACTGCTTAAAATTAATTTCCACAACCACAGTGAACTTTGAATTTAATAAGCTATTATCACATAATCTGTATTATAGTTAAATGCAATAACTACTGCAGACGCACACTCACAAAAGGAAAGCCTAATGAGGTTTGCATGACTTATTGTCTGTCTTGCAGTCAGCTTCATTTATAGCCATGCTAAATTGATTTGGAAAATATTATTAAACCTACTGAACCGTCCTTACTCTAATTATTACAGAGCGACCTCAACATTTATATTACTATATATATATACACACAGTGAAGCTGTTTCTTTCTGCAACTCTAACTAAACCTTTTGAGCCCCTCTCTCTCATCTCTGTGCTGCTGCATGCCTAGAATGTTAAACTGCTAAAGAATACAGCCTATTTCTAAGACTTCCTCCTACCTTGTGTTTAAACTGGAAAATCACCCACCTTTGGTTGATGTTTGTGTGTTGATGTCTGTGTGTTGAGCAGCTAAAGGGATAACGTCCTGCAGCTTAGACATCCAGTGCCATTTTCTTTTTTTCTTTTGCAAGACTGTTGTCAATAAGAGCCCCCAAAAAGAAGAATTATGACATTTTGATGCATAGATTAATCTTGTTTTTTGTGTGTGTTCAATCTTGACATTCTGCCCTGTGGCCTCTTGAGCTTGATATTTAATATGTTGTAATTGTAAGCAACCTCCATCACTCCATCATCATAATTTCATCACCACTGTTCACAAAGAGGTGTAAACCTCTAGAGGGGTTGGTAACTTGGTATCAGATTACTCCTGGTCGAATAATAGGTGTATTGTATCCTCCTTATAGTTGAAATAGGATTTGCGGTCGTGGTGCGCTGATAATGGCAGATAAGGCACAGGTTGGCTCAGTAATTCAAGAGGATGGATGCTAATTTACACTAAAAGACACAAGCTGTGATTTTTTTCCTCTTATCTATATGGATGTCTGCATGTTGTGCACTATAACTGGCGCTGCTGCCATAATTACCGCTGCTATGGAGACAGGAGGGCGGACAGGGTCTCATCCAAATCCATCAGCAAGTCTGAGTTATTCAGACCTGCCCTGCTCTGGACAGGCTCATACGTAGAGTTCATACCAAGGGAGGGGCGTGAGGGCTGCTAAATCATTCTACACCAGACGGCAGCTTTAGAAAATCAATGCTTCTTCGTTTTTTCCTGCAGACAGAAGTGCATGGGGTGAGGAGAGGATGATGCAGAGTAGAGAAGGAATAGTGTCTGTCTGTGTGCAAAGGGTGGATATCAACTTAATGTTAATGAAGATAAAGGGGTCATGGAGGCAGTCGCGGTAAGCAGGAGCCAAGTACAGATAGCTAAGGCCTCATCAGCAGGGGCAACTGTACCATGTAGTAATAGTACACACAGTGATCACACAGAGACGGTATCACATCGAGCCACATGCTTCATAAAGCAAGCCCAGTGCGGTCACAGTTACATGAGAGGGGTCATGCTGAGCCAAGCCTGAACTATGACCTTGGAGCCAATGGAAAAAACAATACAGCCTGTTGTGTGGCTTAAAACACCCATCTGTCCACATCTACTCACCAGCTAAGGATGAAGTGGAAGCCTGTGACACGGAGACTAATTGACAAATGTTTTCATATTTTCTTTCTTGAATTTGACCTCAAAAGTAAATAACCAAAACAAATAAGATAAACATGAGCTGAGCACACGTACCTGAAAGTGTAGGTAAATCACTTTTGATCTTAAAAAAGATGTGTATTCCTGGCAATGTATCTATAAATGGCAGAATAATCCTATATGAGGGCAGCATTCCTCCATCCCCTCTGTGTACATAAACCGAGCCAGTCACCAGCTCCAAACTGTATGTGTGGAAGTTTAAAAGAAGTAGTTTGATTTGAAACGAAAAACGATAAACATCTGTCAGCTGCCAGGCATAGAGGGGCCATGGGAGGGGGCAGGAAGTTCCCGAACAACTGAAATGGATGAGTACATTGGATCTGTAATTGGAGAGACTGGACTTTTGGCCCTGCAGTCTCAAGTGTCACAGGACAGTGAACTGTAGGGACAGGAGAACATCCCGCTAAGGCCAAACATTTATTTATATATATATATATATATATATATATATATATATATATATATATATATATATATATATATATATATCTCTATATATATATATATATATATATATATATATATATATATATATATATATCTCTATATCAAAAGTTTTAGAACACCCCACACACACTGTATATCTATATATATACACTCTATCTATCTATCTATCTATAAAACCAACTGTACCAAAACACAGAAAAGGACTACTATTTACACGACTACGAGACGTTTTTAACCGGTCAATGTAACACTGATGCCGTCAGACAGCAGTCTGAGCCCCAGCCCATCAGCAGCTGCTTCTCACTGCGCTGCTGGTCTCCAGGGCAGCGAGGTCACCGGGAGAGTGCGGTACAGCCTCACTTTGCTAACAGAGATCCCATTAGGGCTAGCTTCACAGCGGAGGGTTCAGTTCCAATCAAAACAATGCAGCTTAGCGCCAGCCGCATGTTTAAAACATAGCAGCTATCGATGAGAGGGAGACAGCTGAAAAACAGCTGGCTATAAACCTCTTTGGGGGGCACCAAAACTTTTATTCTTTTAAACTATTTCTATGAACTAAAACAAAGCTGTTTATTACATTTTTTCTTAACTAATGTCAAGAAAATTACCAATTAGTATGATTTAGACAATAGGTAATGTTTCTAAGGTAAATGACAAATATCTTAAAAACCCAAAAATCTTAAAAAGCAGTAACACTATTAGAATATTTTATTATTTGCATTATTTACTATTATTTTGAATATCCGGTTCAGCACATGCTTAAAAACTTCAGTGATTGCATTATGTGTGTTACAAGTTGTGCCGTCCATTTCACAGATAAAAGTTCTTAAAACATATAAGAACTTTATATCTGAACTGTTGGAAAAACTTTCCACCATTACCTGTTCTCTCAGTCCTCTGTGTTATTTGTATCACATCGCTCACCTTGTCTGCCACAGCTCAGTAGTAGATTTATATCCTTGGTTTGGTGCTCAGGCCTTCTCAGGTGAGTGAAGGTATTGGCTATAGTCTTAGTAGTGGAGGCAGTAAGCAAGAGAAATAATGGACTGGAAATGGTTTTCTGCATCAGATCATGAGTGATGGCACTTATTCACTGGATAGACAGGCCTCTACAGTGGCTTTCATACTAATTGTTTTTGTTGAAATCTTAGAAACGTAGACAAAAACAACAAAGCTAAAGTTAAATTTTCTATGTGATTCAAAAGAGGTGTCTAAGTGCATACTACTTTAATCTAATAGAAACATTTTGATCAAGCATCTTAAAGGATCTCTTTAACTTTGAAAGATTTTGGTCAGTTGACTGGAGAGTTTCACAAGGAGCTACAGTAAAACTTAACGCATTTGTTTACACACTTTCCATTTCCATGCTCTTTTCACTTCAACAGACTAATCGGATGGATGAGCAGTGCTTTTAGCAAGTCCTGGATCAAGTCAAATGTGTAGGATATCACAGACGATGACTGTTTGAACATTAAAGCCAATACCATAGTCAGTATCTCTAGCTGAGCTGTTTCAAGTTATGCACTTAATGGAAGTTGTTTGTAATTCCCATCAAGAATACATTTCAGTACTCATTTCTCGTATATGAGAAGTCCCTCTAATGTCTCTAGTGTATATTCTATCTCAAGATATTTTGTTATTAATTGTGTAAACAATGCATTTGCATTGACTTTTGAAAGAGTTGGACTAGAGGTGATTGTTGAAGTGTTACTAAACATGCTGATTTTCTTTGTTGATCTTTTTTTAAATACCAGTCAATAAAATCAAAAGTCATTATCCAGCTAATTTGCATTAGAAATAGCATGCTTGCATATTGAGTCTTGAAATTCGGGGCCCTGTGAACCCTTAGGGCTTGCATATACAGTGAATGCTTTATAGTTAATGCATGTAACAAAGCCCTTCTCTGGTGACCTCATCACCTCACTCAGATTTCTAAGCTTTTCTGAAGCCCATCTGAGCAGCAATGTATAATTACCTCAACAAGTCACCTCTTCAGTTGGGTGTTTTATTTAGCAGCAGAATGGTTGGGAAGTAATGCACATGTTGAAACTTGAAGGAATCTGTAATAATTGTATTGATATTTCACAGAATGCTGTGTACATATGCTTTCCCTGTTATTGTCTTGAATCAAACATTTTCATTTTTAATACCACAATATAATACCACACAATAGTGCGTTTATATCTACAGATTTGTTCCCAGGTGTGAAGAAATTGAGGCTTTGATTTACAGCGAAAGGGGCAGTGATTTACAGGAAATGGAAGGCCAGCTGGTTTAAGGCAGACAAGATATCAGGAAAATTCACATCTGCACACAAACTTGCATCTTTCATATAGCAGGATGTAAATATCAGCCTATTTTGAAACTTCACAAATCAACTCATTAATTGGTCAAAGACTGAGCAACCTTTTAAAAAAAAAAAAAGTGACTTGTGTATCAGTTGTTTCCCCATATAGAATGTTTTATCATGGTGGCCTGCCACAATTAAATGATCTGTCACTGCAAAATTAGTTTAAACATTTTCTAAGATTAAAACGATCTCACTTGGTAGTCTTGCCTGTGTTGTGGACCTTTTTGGAGCATCCGTGACACAATTATTGGCCTCATAGCACTTGTCTTACACACCCCTTTTTTTTGCTCCTTCCTGTTGAGTGTGTCAGCTGTGTGGAAGATGCAGACTCCTGCAATACAGTCATGTCTTTGATTTTCTCAGATTAGACTGCTATCCATCAAAAAATGAACAGGAAAGAGAGAAGGTAATTTTTCACTGATTAGCTGTGATCAAAGTTAGCTTTAAAAAAAAAACTCAGTGATGATCTGACAGCAAGGGTGGACTAGCCATCTGGAGTAGTGGGATTTCCTCTGTAGGCTGGTCGACCTGTGGGTCGACAGTGAATCTGGCAATACTGACACAAACAGAAAATTGTCACAAAGTGTTTTATAGTCCTGCATCAGTGGCTTCATATACTTAGAGTACTAAAGAAGTAATTTAGAGGGTCTTTAAAAAAAAAAAAAAAAAAAAAAAAAAACGGGGCTGTCTATGCAGTAGAATGGTGCAAACATTTTAAAAATTGGTGCTTCATGACCAGAGAACAGAGAAAATAAGCTACGGAATTCTCTTTCGCTCAAAAGGTAGAAGCCCACCAACTACTAGAAAGCACTGCGCTGTACAGGACCAATAAATAAAGTGGGCGATGTAATCAGTGGTGGAAGAAGTATTCAGATCCTTTACTTAAGTAAAAGTATTAATACCACACTGTAAACATACTCTGTTACAAGTAAAAGTCCTGCATTGAAAATGTTACTTAAAGTGCTCATATTATACAATTATATTTGGCTTTTCCCCTTTCCTTTATTGTGTTATATATCTTTTTGTGCATGTTATAGTTTTACAAAGTGAAAAAGCCCAAAGTCCACCCCAAAGGGACTTACCATCTCCAACAGAAAACACTGTTCACAAACTGCTCCAAACAGCTCTATTGTAGTCCAGCCTTTACTTCCGTGACGAACGTGCGTCACTTTGTAACACACGTTATAATGCTCGCCTAGCTGCTAGCATGACACTCCCTCATGCTCTGCAACTGACAAGCTAGCAGTACTTACTGCGCATGTGTGACTCCCAACAAAGATGGTACAGAAGTGAGATGCCTCACTCTGTAGCTAAAACAGACAGCTCAACACACAGAGTGAAAAGAGGAGCTTCAGCAATGTGCAGTACAACAAAAAATAATAATAATTAATAATTAAACCACATAAACCTATTCTGTTACAACCTCTAAATACAATTCTGAACCTGAAAAGGAGCATAATATGGGCACTTTAAGTAAAAGTATTAAAAGTAAAAGTACTCAGTGCAGAAAAATCCTCACACTTTAGAAACAGGAAACCATCGAAACAGTTCTGTCAATCAACTAAGTGTTTAATTGTGTCATTTCAGCTGTACTTGTAGGCTGGGTACTTGAATTGTTGGGTAGTTTAATTTATAATAAAACATCGTATTTTATCAACTCTTTGCAAAAATCTTAATGTGTAAAGTAAATAGTAACTAAAGCTGTCAGATTAATGTAGTAAAAAAGTACAATATTTCTCTGAAATGTAGTGGAGTAGAAGTAGAAAGTGGCATGAAAAGAAAAGACTCAAGTAAAGGACAAGTACCTTAATTGTGTAAGAATTTCTCCCATCTAGTGGTGAAATTGTATATGACAACCAACTGAATATTACTTTCTAGTTTAGACGATAATATCCAAATTGTTGTCTGGACGATATGCAAAATTGGGATATCGAATATTTCATAATTTGTACAATCCGACCCCCCAAACATGAAAAGAGCTGAAGGAAGTTAAAGAGAAAACAAATAACGCACACTATAACCTTCTAAACAATTATATGTAGCGATTTTAATACTGTAGGGGTTTGTTTGGCTGTATTTTTTGTACAAAATCACGATTGTCCCGCATGAGAGTAAGCTGCTACTAGTTCTTACCTTGCGTTAGGACGTTCACTCATGTCAACAAAGATGGCGGCGCGCGATTGTGCAGTGGCTCTCCTGTTGGTGTATATTTATACAAGTACGTACAGCCACACTGAACTAATCAATACAGGACCACGATACAACACAGCCGTTACGAGAGCCTTCAAGGCAGCTCATAACATCCCGGAGGACATAGCCTGACCGAGCCCTCCAGGTTGTTGTCGGCGCTAGCACGCTGAGCTAGCTATCTACCGGCAGAATGAGAAAATAACTCTGGCCCGACCAGAGGCGGAGGACTGCATTTTAGTGCACAATGAATGGAGTACCAACTGCAGGATCGTTGCCCAGCACGGCTCACCTGACCTGGAGCCGTGTCGGTAATATACTGACCATTTTATTTACTACAAAAACAGGACACTGCCTACATAGCCCCCGATGCTAACGTTAGCAAAAGTTTGGTTCACTGCTAACCATAGTGAACAAACTGCAGCGCGATCACCTGGATACGGGATACAGGGGACTTTTACAAGGCGTCCTTAAAGTCTGTTCCCCTCCAGCTTTCTCCCAGCATGTAGATTGTGTTACTAGATGGAAGAACACACTAGACCATGTATACTCTAACATCAAAAAAGCACACAGAACTGCACCTCTCCCTCACCTGGGCCAGTCAGATCACATCCAACTCCTGATCCCAGCATAAATCCCAGTCAGAAGGACTATACAGCCAAGCAGAAGGACTATCAGAACCTAGTCTGACCCAGCCCTGTCCCAGCTCCAGGACTGCTTCCAATAAGGACATGGTTGTGTGCAATATGTTACACAACAGAGCCCTTTGTTTATTGTTATGATTTCATTTTGCTTGTACATTTTCCCAAGAGAACCACTGAAATAGCCTCCGAACAGGCCTTCTTTTAACTTCTAGAAGGATTTCAAAAATATCGTCTGAATATCAATATCGAAATATTGAAAAAAAATATCAATATTCATTTTTTGTCAATATCATGTATTCTGAATGGCAGATTCTACGCTTATGAGAATACTTTGATTAGTTGGTGGAAGTAATTACACATGAATGAGCACATATTTGTGAAAGAACAAAGGGGTTTTTGCTAAGAATGATCTAAAAAAATGACACAAAGTAGGTTTACGTACTAGGGCTGGGTGATGGGGTGAAAATCAGGTATCACGATATTCTTGACCAAATACCTCAATATCGATATTGTGGCGATATTCTAGGGTTGACAATTGGTTTTTTACAAAATATCTTCACACTTAGATTTTAGATAAATAATCATCAGTAATGTGGACCTAATGTGTAAGTGGTAAAAAGGCAAATAGAACAGCTTAAACAGTCTAGTAAGTTCAGAAAAGTACATCACTTTACTGTAATGCAGCCTTTAAAACCAGTAAAAGACAACACGTGTGTCATATCACGATAATTACGATATCCAAAATCTAAGACGATATCTAGTCTCATATCATATCGATTTAATATCGATATATTGCCCAGCTCTATTAAGTACAGTACTTGAGTAAATGAACATAGTTACATTCCACCACTGGACATAAGGCGAGCTCTTCTGTATTGACACAGAATGGAGGCCGACTATGGTCTCATATAACTGTTATACGGTAAACTGAAATATGTTCTTGAAAACATTTTAGGTGAGAAGTGGGCAATGCAGTAACTGAATCTTGGTTTGTATTTTATGTTTATATTTTCGTCACTGCCTTGTTTTACAGTTTCGTCTGAGTTTGAGAAAGTGAGAGAGAGGGTCAGCTGTCTCTCTCGATCTGCTTCTATACTGTTACAGTCTGTAGTTGAAGCAACAGCCCTTGGCCAGCAGCAAACCTGCAAGTGACACGTTTTGCATCAAACACGTCACTTGGAGGTTTTTCTTGTGGCCTGTGAGTAGGGAGATCTGGGCACTGCTAAGGTGGAGGGAAGTGCAACATAGTTCATTTCCACGGACTACCAACATTATTATGATACAAAGCTGGTTCAATATTGGCAATGTATCCCTTCAACTTTACCAGGTTTTAACACTGTCAAAAGCACTGGCATAGACTCACTTCCCCTCAGCAAGGCTTCTGGGCGACAGAGGAGAAGAGCATAAATCACTCGTGCGTAACATTGTCATGGAGGTCAAAGGTCACAATATGAAAAGACGAAACAAAAGATCCCACAAATTATATGCAGAGACAGCAGCATGTATAAATATGGTAACTAAATATATACAGAAAGGAAAGGGGGATTTCTGCAGTTGTGCTCATAAAGCGCAAGCTGTATAACATGGAGCTGTTTCTGTATCCGATGTACTCTACAGGCAGTGTATGATACTCAAAAGATGGGTGAGTACTATAGTTAGTATACAGCAAATTAGGCTTAATTATTAAAAGAAAACTTAACATGTCTACAAGTTTATGACCACAGCTCACATACTGTATACTAGATTGTCTCTTCTCTTTCCGGTCAACACATCTCTCTGGGTTCCCTCCAGAGCTGCTGGGCTGATGGGGGATACTCTGGTGTTAGGACATTATCCGTCCCCCAGCTTTGCCCCAACCCTCGACCTCTGTCACTTTGACAGATGTTTACATAAGTCAAATGTGAGGGAGTACATTGGGCCAAAAACCCAGCCTGTTGCCACACACCTCCCATGATCACAGCCTTATTTACAGTCATCTCCCACAAGCCTTGATTGATGGCAGCCATCTCATTAACGCCATAGCAGTTCAAGGCCTCCTAACATGTCCGATCGGCACGTCCTCCCTCACTCAGGCTGCTGCACTGCAATTAAAAATCCCCTGGAAACCAACTGTACTCCAGAAAAAGAGAAATGAACCATACTGTAGCTATTACTTTGCAGCTTTGATATGGTTTGGGAAAGCAGGAGAGAAAATGCAAAGAGGCAAGTGCGGAATGGGGCAAAGGAGTTTGGAAGGAGGGTTGTTGGTGTGATGTGAATGATTTATTAGTGTAGCTGGACACTTAATAATTACTTAACACACACACACACATAGATCACCTTTACAGTATTTCTGTCAGGCGACGGTGCGAGAATGGAAATGATATGTGATTGATACCAGGAAGCATAGGCACGGCCCAAGGGGAAAGCAGTGCAAGGTCTTACTTATAAAAACATCAATCAGAGAGCATGGTCTGTAAAGCCATGGGTTGTGAAACACCAGAGGACCACCACCCCCACTCCTCACGCTGTGAACAAGATTTGCCTCAAAGGGAGTCTGTTCCTTCGCTCGCGTAATGAAGACACTGATGCCGTGCATGCCTACTACGCACAGAAGAAACGTATCACAATGCTGTCATCATGCAAACCAGAGCACAACCTTTTGCTGTGTACCAGAGCTGCAAACAAACATGCACCACACAATGGTGTCGGCCACATACTCTACAGCTGCAACACAATATAAAAATGAACATTAATGCTGCCGTATAACTAGATATGTACTAAATGAAAAGTTTAAATAAGTGATTATTTTTTAGATCTTCAGTCTTAACAATTTTAATGCTCTCTGTGGCTGCACCAAAACACATTTTATCTTGGCTGTAGGAGGGGAGACAGTCCATTAGGCCTATTTCAAATGGGATTGGATTGCAATAAACCTGCAATGAACCCCCAACGAAGTCCTTATACTGGCACATCTATTTTGCACAATGACCCTACATCTCAATTGATTTATTAACACCTATTAACATTCTCATAATGACTTTATGGCTCAATCACTGTTTTAAGTCTTCTTCAATACAGCATGGTGTTTATTTTGTAAATTTATTATAAAATAGACGACAAAGCAGGGCATGCTTTTGGTCGTAGCTATGTGCCAACATATCAATCAGTGTATACGCTTAGCAATGCTAACCATGGCCCTGTGTACATTAAAATAACTGTAAACTTGTTTTGGGGTGCTGTCCAAGGTTTTGTCTTAAACTTTGACTCTTTCACTGTGTGTTTTCACTTGATGAAAGTTATTTGGAACCTTTTGGTTGCCTAAAAATATCTTGTTCCGCATTCAGTAGCACCTTGCCAACCAAGCTAGCTAGCGTTAGCTGGTAACGTAAGGGAAAGTCTGGCAGTTTTTAACCAGCGCTGTCCGTGTACTGTGGTTCATCAAAACTGTAGTCCACAAACTAATAGGTGATGTCACTGCAACGTTAAATGTGCAAATCATTTTTAGTCTATGGTATTAACTTAAAAATGCCTTGCATTACTTTTGATGGTATTAGATTCAGTGCTGCCTCAAGTCATGAAAACTTTGTGTTACAACTGTTTACCAGGCACTATTCTGCTCATTATTTTTACCTTCAGAAAGGTCATTTGTCAAGCCTCTTTTAATTGGGTTATTTTTCATTGGGCAAACACAGCCCTCTGGAGAGTATTTCATTTAAAATGTTGATAAGCACCTGATTGTTTCTGTGCCTGTCATCAGCATGATTTTATGCTACAGTATAACATGGGGGCAGTGGTGAACTTGGGGTATGAAATTATGCTAATTATCATGTTTAGGCTCTGATGCAGATAAAATTGACATGTTTCTTTAGCAGAGAAAAAGAAACTTGTTCTTTTCCATGTGTTTCTTTATACATATGAACACTTAATAACAAGCATAATTGAACAGCAGTGTTTTTGCCATCTGTGAGGACATTTGTGAAGTTATTTTTGATTGTTTTGTTTTTTCTTTTTCTGTTCTGGCCATTTAATTTGAGATTTCCTTGAGGGAAATGTGAAAGCACTTCAGTTTCCCCCTGCTACCTATTTGCATTGCATTATGGTGCAGGTGCAGTGGCTAGGGAAGGGTCTGGAACCATGCTAATGAACAACCTTGTTTTAATTAACTTCAAGTTAAAATGGCGTGAAATTGAAAATGATTATTGCCAAAGTAAACATGCCTAATTAGGATATAAGGGGTGTAAGTAAATTATTTGATAACTATTGTTTATTTGGAGTTGTGCATCACCTGGTTTGAGTTAGGAATTAATCTGCACAGCACAAACTGAGTCAACGATGGCAGACATCTATTTTCCTATTAGTGGTAAAATTATCAGTGCGGCTGTTATTATAAAGTAAAGCTCTTTTACACTTTAGCTTCCTAATACATATTCTGCTCCTAATGATGGTAACAGGTTGTGGAGGACAAGAATATAGCAAGTAGGAGAGCTATATTGGCCTGTGCTCATCTGCCCAAATAAATGAGATAAGATAATCAATAAGATTCAAATAAATAGCATTGTGTATTAATTATGTGATTTGCCCTTGTCAGTGCTTCTACAGTCATAATTGACAACTGAAACAGTTAATCTGTACAGTGTTTCTTATTTCTTATGCTTTTAGAATCATAACTGAAAGACTAAATATTAAGAGGATTTTTTATTTTTTTGTTAAAGTTTTATTCTGAGTTCTTTGTAAAAGTCTCAATACCTAATCTAAACAATACTTTCATATCTCAATCAGTGCAGCTCAGCAGAACAGGTTGAGTAGTTGGCACTGACGGGAAGGAATCTGCCATTGGGTGATGAACGAGCTTGTCAGATTAGGGACAATTTGATCATGTCTATTGACTCCAAATTTAATTTCACTGATCGCAACATGAGCAACGATGCATGTAAAGACATATGCTCACTCATTACAACTTGGACTGGCAAGACCCTCCTTGCTTCCTTATGATTTCCATTCTAACATTTTGTATTGACATTACCGGTGTGTTGTGTGGTGTTAATTGTGGCTATTGTTGTACGATTTAAGACTCATTCGGATGGGATGTTACATGCACTGGTCAGTGATTTTAATCCTGTCCAGAAAACGGCAACTGCAAAATCCATCCACGCACAAGGTTGTGCTTTTGTATGTTTATGACCATGGCTCATTCCCCGCTCAATCTAGAATAATGTGGCGAGAGCTTGTTTGCAGTTTTTGTCGAAATAGTTGTAAAAATAAATGCCCATGGTCAAGTCAATTAACCCTGATCATCTACCATGCTAGAATTAAATGCGCTGCA
This sequence comes from Perca flavescens, assembly GCF_004354835.1. Taxonomy (NCBI): domain Eukaryota; kingdom Metazoa; phylum Chordata; class Actinopteri; order Perciformes; family Percidae; genus Perca; species Perca flavescens. Next base: position 26,331,834 of record NC_041341.1, on the reverse strand, counting down.
GACCATAATTCAATGCAACATTTTTTTTTTTATAATTCTGATAAAAACAAAATATTAAAGGACTACAAAAAGATATTGTAACGACTAGCCTATTGTTAGCTGAGAAAAATTAAACGTATACCCAGGTCCTCTTTTATGTGACTTTGGCAGCATAACACTTTCAGGGACAATGCAAATAGACACAATAGGGCATGGATCACACAAATAAATTAAATTAAACAGCATAAGATACCTAAAACAATTTTTTTTTTTTTTAAGTAAGTGGCACCAGTAAATAGTGATCCCTAACTGCAGCCGTTGTTTCAGCTTGGCAGTTAGTCATTTGGCGGAAGTGGGCACTAAATGCTACATGACTTTTTCACATCTTCAAACTCCTCTGAGTAGCTATAGCTCACTGTGTTTGGCAAGCTGAACAAGCTCTTTACCCTCATAATATAGTCATCTGGGGTCTCATTTATAAAACTGTGCGTAGGATCCTTACTAAAAGTGTACGTACGCCCAAAAGCCCAAAATGGCGTACGGCAAAAAAAGGTCAGATTTATAAAACCGTGTGTACGCACATCTGTAAGCAATGTTCCCTTTATAAATTAGAGATTACCTACAAGTGTGCATACGTGGATCAGCCTATTATCCCGTCCTGTACATGCCCATTTTTAACCATAAATAATCAATGCATGACAACTGGCGGAGACAAAGCAAAATACCTCTCAGACGCTTGGGAATTGCTGCCAATTGAATTATAATTTTGGCCTGTTGTCGCACAGTGTAGGGAAACTGGATCGATAGACTACCTTTATTAATAATATCTTCCAAAACGGCAGGCATTACGGCACTCGGGGACAGCTTCAATATACCAGACCTATATGATAAGATTTAACAGAACTACAAATTATATCCAAACAAGCCTAAGTGATAAAGGTGAAGATTATATACAATATTTATATATAAAAAAACACTTAGCTGTCTGACATTTCCCTCTGGAAACAGCTGGTTGCCCCCAGAATGGCTGGGGGATGGCACGGCTCTGGCGCGTTGCCCTCTCTACTGGACCCAATTCACTACATAGATCCAAGAGCTCAGCTTTAGGGAATTTAAATCGGCATATTAGCCAGTCGTTTTCATGGTCCCTGAAGTTTCTCTCCTGATTCTTCCATTGGGGGTTAGTCCCCCTGCACGGCCAGCAGTGCCATCATGCAGCATTACACACGGGGGTCACTGCAGTATTTATATGTTTACAACAATTGGAGTGATTGTAGACACCTTGCCAAAATCACAGCATCAACTAGTGGTATCCCACACCCTGAGATACAATCTGAAGACGAAAGTCTAATATGCAAACACACTTTTCTTCATGCAGGCTTTGTTATGAATGGATCACCTACATATTACCAATTTAAAAGTGCACAACATACTGTAACATATGCTACACTAGAGTATGATCGGCTGATAGGTGCAGTACATAACGAAGCAAGGGTAAATTCTGTCATGGTTTCACTAATGTTTGTTATAAGTATTTGAATAATCAACTATTTTAAAATGTTGCATTGATTGTGGTTATTACTGAAACAATCTGAAGATACTTTCTAGGAACACAGTGTTATAATGTTGGACCTCACCTTCTCTGTATGATATTGTTTTACCATAGCTAGTTACCTCTGCAATCTTCAGCAACAGGCATTAGAAGGATTTTATCAGTTCTCTCGTGCTGAAATTACCTTTTTTTAGTTTTTTGGACACAGGTTTTGCTTTGTCTCTGTTTCACAATATAAACTGAATACCCTGGGGACTTTTGGACTGTTGATCAGACAAAAAATGTAATTTGATAACATGGACTTGGTCTCCAGTGACTTGTAATCAGCTTTTGTCATATGTTTTTTTTCAGACCAATTATACAAATAGTGCCTTAAAATTTATCAATAATGAGTATAAATGTTAGTTACAGCCCTAGTTTGGATGTTATTAACAGTTGTGCTTAAAGATCCAAACGCTTATACATTTTTTATCTGTAACTTTTTGATATAGTGTTGGTTGAAAAAAAACAGTACAATTTCCATACAGAAACAATATCTAGACCTGCTAAGAATTTTTAAGGTAATTAACCACTTGAAATGGGTAGTAAAGCACTGATTAACATTTTGTAGAAGCGGGTCCACTTTCGAAAATAACACACATAGACCCATAGACATGTGGCAAAGTGGTGGCTTTTACAGAGTCTGTAAACCCAGGCCTTTTCTGTGAAAATGTTGAGAACGCTGATCACTGTTAAGATAACTAAGTAGTTCTTATTGATTACATTAAATCCTTATCAGCACTAACAACCGTGATTGGAGCGTCGCTGCTTATCAACATAAAGAATAAAAAGTAGGAATAAAAGAATTAAAGCTTCCTTGTTTACAAAGTAACTTTATTGCTGACCACCAATTGTACAGAGAGCGAAAACAGTCATTGTATCTGTCAGCCACTGCCACTTACAAGCTAACAACATAAACAAATAAAATATGCTAACTATACTTAACATTTTGATACGTCTGCTAGTCGCCAATTTTGGTGCACAACTGAGTCTGGGTCTGGGCTTGACCACTCCAATGTACACTACTGGTCAAATGTTTGGGGTCACAAATTTCCATTCCAGACCGAATACCAGCTGAGATCAGTTGCATTGTTTTTTTTAATCAGAGCAGCAGTTTTCAGATTACATTACTGCAAAAGGGTTCTCGACTGTTGTAGACAGAAGTGGCTGAAGAAATGCTTGAAATCCATGTTATTTCGTCAAAAAATCATACCCAAATTAAAAGTGGTACAGCTCCAATATACTTTGACACTCAGGGGTGTGCCTGATATCATTGGAAAGGTGATTGATGTGGGTGTGTTTGTGTATTTGAGAATTGTTGTATTTTGTAGTTTTTGGGCTTTTTTCTTTGCACTTTTCAAATGGAAATAAAAAAACGCACAGACATATCTGTAGAAAGAAATCATATAAAATCCATTTTTTGAGTCTTTTGGTGTCTGGATTGTTTCTGTAGTAAGCTGAGACATGTGGCTAATGCCCTGTGGCGTCTGTCACCTGTCAAATGTGTTTACAGCAGTGTATTCTAATCACTTTACAGATGTATGACTTGGACGGAAATAAAACACCTCCATTCTAGCCTCTGTAACTCTGTGTCACTAAGGCCTAGAATCTCCCTGACACTTGTAACAAAATCTTGAGAATGTTTCCTTTCCAATGATATCAGGCACACCCCTGAGTGTCAAAGTATATGGGAGCTGTACTACTTTTAATTTGAGTATGACGTTTAGACCAAAAAACATGGATTTCAAGCATTTCTTCAGCCACTTCTTTCTACAACAGTTGAGAACCCTTTAGCAATTATGTAAGCACATAATGTAATCTGAAAACTGCTGTTCTGATTAAAAAAAACAATGCAACTGATCTCAGCTGGTATTCTGTCTGGAATGGAGTGGAATGGAAATTTATAAGTGACCCCAGACTTTTGACCGGTAGTGTATCTAGCCATCTTCATGCCACTGCTTTTTCACCGGTCAACCTATTGCAAGCAGTGGAGGTGGGCGGGGCACATATGTGGGAGAAAGAGTAGATCTGGGAAACCCATGTTAAACAAAATATGAATCATTGCAAAGTACATACTTTTTAACGTTTCTGAGCAGCTCTTTAATAATTCCAAGGCATTGCAAATTGAATTGAAAAAGCTTGGTTCACCCATGTGTCATTGAACATGAATCCTCAATGCATAATGTTTGAAACTATTATTAAGCTTTTCTTGAAAAATATAAATAATAAAATGACAAACTTCCCAGGGTCTTCCTAAAGTGGTCTTCCTCCCCAGTTTAAAATAGTGTACTGTATATAATTGTGTTAAAATAATTGGGATCTGTATTTGGAGGTAACTCTTTGTCAGAGGGCAGGCCAAATACATATCTTTTCAGCACTAAAGTATTAAAAAGTGTACTATTGTTGCATAAGGATGCAGCCTTAAACAACCTTAAACTATGACCATGTGAATGGCACAAAATTGGCTGTAAAATAGACAGCACTTAGAAGACAACCGAAGGAAGATGTTGATAGATAAAAATCTGCATTAGACTCCTATTTGTTTGAGCAATTTCACGATAATTTGCTGTGCAGAAAATATTTGTCCTGTTTGTGCTCTCGGTTCAATGGTTGTCCTGACAGCTTTCCTGTATAAAAAAAACTGTTTTGGTGTTTCTTTGATGTGTTTAGTCAACACAAGATGCATGTTCTTTTTGGTCCATTCTAGTTAGTGACGCCCTTTGCTAACAGTAGGTTGTTGTTGACTGTTCATACACTCCAGAATTCTTGTGCATCTGGTCTTCACAAAATATGCACATTACATTTCCCAGCTGCTGGGGAATGCAGCAATCACAGCCAAGGCGATGGAAACATGCCATTGGGAGCAGCCCAAAGAAAAACATATACAGTTCTCTAAAATTCAGAATAGCTGTGTATGATTTCAGAAAATACAGCTCAGGGACAGTCACATTTTATTAGCATCATGCAGAGCAGTTATGTCTGTTCAGATCGGCTGTCTGTAGCGGTATAATATGAAGTGTTTTTTATCTGTTTATTTGGCTTTTGTCACAGTTGCAAACAGTACACACAGAAAACATGAATATAAAGACCTGTGGTAAAAGGAAAACCAACTCACTACACTACATTTTCTCCCAAACTTCACCAACCCACGTGTCTCCAAATAACACAACTCAACACCTGAGGCAAGTATCAAAAGGTCGTTTTAGATCTCTTTGAGCTAACTGACTTGGATGCCATTTGTGTTCTTTAGTGTATTGACTTCCAGGAAAAAAAAATTAAACCATGATATTATCTGATCCAAATTTTAAAATGTCTCTAATAAAAACAGTGGGCATACTTTTAGTATGTATTTAATCCTATTGAGTCTTCATTGAAGTAATCGCTAATCATCAATCCTGTTGGCAGTGAAACAAATCCTCAGTCATTCATTTTTCATACAATCAACTTTCTTCCTGACGTTAGAACTCTTGTTTTGAAACCAGATTGGACAAATGGTTGTGCTATAAATGAAATGTTGATTGCTCTGTGCCCATTATTGCTCGTCAAGTTATTGTAAATGCCATTATTTAGTCTGTGTCCATCCTGTAAAAAGAAGTGTGATCAAGGCTTTAACCTCCAAGATAGCTGGCTCTGCTAATCTTGCTGTGTTGTACCAGGTACAACACTATGTCTTACCAAAGTGTGTTTATTAGAGGAAGAAACATCACTGTCATTTTGTAGTTCACAAAACGAATAGTTTTGAGTCTAGCTTTAGTTCAGTGTTTTACGTTAAATGATTGTCTCTTTATTTTACAGCCTAATAGCCAGCTGGATTGTAAGTAAGTGAGTTTAAATGACCGAGAACTCCTTTGTTAGCATGTAGCTAGTTAGCTAAATCACTTGTAGTTGTTGCATAGTGGTAGGGATGAGAGGGGAGAGCAGGAGGAAACGGAATACAATAGTCATCCAAATGTTTTGGTCCAGGATGTTTTGACCGTGGTAATTGTGGGTTGCCTCTGGTTATGTGAAGCTTCTGCTAAAGAAATAAGCTCATCAAACTCCAATGTATTGCAGCAGTAGCACATACTCATTGAGTCACTATGACATCTTTTATCAGATATTTTATTAGCCTTATTCAAATGAACCCTAAAGATTTATACTTATAGCAGATTTCTGAACAATACGTACTTTTCAGTCCTACATAATACAATAAAGCTTCCTCTCAAACAATAGAATCATTGAGTGCACACATAACCTATATAACCTACCATTCCAATATAAATAAGTGGTTAGTTGTAGGTGTAGTGAGCGATGTTAATCCAATACACTTTTTGTCAAATTCAATGAATATCTCCTCACGGTCATCTTGCTCTCTATTTTCTGTGTGCGCTGAAAAAAGAAATCTGTTGTTCCTACACAGCCCTGGCTCTGTGAATGGAAAACAAACAGAAAGGTGCGCAAGAGCCACGAAACACTATTCCAGCCAATCGGCAACAGGCGGTGCAAGTTGCTCGCTCGTGCAAGCGAGTGATGGGGGGGGGGAGGAGGGAGGCAGCATGTAAATGTGCCATCCGGGCCAGGAGTTATCAACAAGAAGAGTTTGCAGAGAATCAGCAAAAGAGGAAAAGGACTATAGAATACAAATTAAAAAAGTTGTATTACAGAAACCTCCTGTGATTTTAGAGGAATGAAAACTGATGAGGGCTCTCGTCGTTGTGGACAAGTGAGTAAGGTTAGCTTCGCTGTTTCACTGTTTGCCGTTTTCAATAGGTCAGTTTAACCTCGTCGGTTTGCTATTGTTTGTGATGGCTGCTACCAACTGGTTGGCTTTACAGCAGTAGCAGTGTTTCCCACACATAGACTAATTCGTGGCGGTGTGCCGCACTGTTAACACCTGCCGCCGCACATTGCATTTCGTTATAATTTTTTTTAACGCTATTTAACAGCTAATTGGTTAAGCTGCATTTCCTTTCCCTGCTCTCCTCCGCCTCTCTGTCACTTGCGTCTCGCTCACACACACACACACACGAAATTGTACGAAATTCACAAGTTCACGAAAGATTTCGAAATAGATTTGTTATGGATTGAAGAAAGAGTAGGAGAGGAGGACAGCATCCAACAGCGTGTCTTCCTCAGTTTTTGATATTTGATTGTATGAAAATAAGTATCTCACCCCAGGGCTTGTCAAACTGTTGCACTGCTCATTAAAACCACATTTTTCCTAGCCTACATTTTGCAAAAATAAATAGCCATGCTTTTAAAATCTGGAGCTCTGACCAAATCTGATTTTAGTTGTTGGTAAAAAGTTGAAGGAGCACTCACATCACTGATTTGTGACTAGCCATTTTTATACTCACTAGAATATTAAACACCAAGTAATTAGGGTGCTCTAAGTAAGTGTGGCACTTGATTACTTCTTTTAAGGGCAAAATCTGTAAACTCAAGATTTTCAGTCCCCATCAGCTCCTTTCATCTCCTTCCCTTGATCCTTAAAGTGCATAAATTCACCTTTTTCTTAAATATATTTTTTTATGGCTGGCTGTTTTTTAATTGGCTTCTTTTTTTTTTAAATAAACATTAAAAACATTTCTGCATCCACTCAATACTTATAAAATAAATGGGTAAAGCAATTAAGCACTAAGTGATGGCCTTACATTTGAGGCTGCAGGGTTACAGGAGGTTAACCTGGGAGAAGTCAGTTCATTTTTCCCACTGCAATGCAGTTGAGCTCAACTCCACAAAGGGCAGATCTCTGTGGAAAATGCTCCAATTTAAATAAAAGAAAGTACTGGCAAAAGCAGGAAGAAAAGCGACACCAGTGTGCAGTAAATTGTGACAGACGGAGACTTCTAATGTTTAGTTTATTTTCAGGGTCACGGAAGGTACTCCTTATATACAAGAATTGATCATTTTAAAAAGTGAGCTTCAAATGAAATGGCACACTTGATTTTAAGTATGTGAAACATTCTTTGTTTATTCCTTTTTTATGGGTGTGTGCGAGGTACCTTCCTTGCGTTCCTTCTAACATACAGTATAATGTGGCATTCTTAGCAAATGGTAAACCTGTCATCACATCCAGTGGTATGTTTATACAGGTGAAGTCAGTATTACATTGAGTAATTTCCTATAATAAGGATTAGGGGTGTCACGATTCTCCAAATCCTCGATTCCATTACATTTTCGATTCGTCACGATTCGATTCTCGATTTTTACATTCGTTTTTTAAAAAGCACAGGTTGCTATACCACTTTTAGACTAGACGTTTATGCAATATAATATCTGACCTTTGTTCGCAATGTACCACGCTACATTGTCAAATTTAAAACAACATAATGTAACAATAACTTATATCTATAACCTGTTTCTCTTTTGTAACTGCAGTCTTTTTAACAGAAGATGACATTCAAGTTCACAACAAAACAAACAATAAAACAGCCATGTCCATAGTCTTCTCTGAACAATTAAATGTCTTAACAAACTATTTCCGAAGATTTGAACATATACCACACAGATTAACTGCCATGTTAGTCGTGCTGCCAGTGTAAGAATATGGTACACGCACATAGCAGAGCTTGCAAACTGTGGCTTTTTTGTCGACAACACAAACTGGAAATCCAAAATAATTCCACACCGGTGACTTCAGTGAAAGAGGAGGGGGTTCAAGTTCTGTAGATAGGTCTCCTGCATCTGCAGTTGCCATGCTATCTTTGGACTGGCTGTAGCTAAGTTAGAGGAGGTTGACTGACTCGCAGCACTTCAACGTGTGTGTTGACGAACTGACCGAAGAGGCGGTTAATTAACCCGAGTAGTGTCACTCAACCGGGAGAATGAACCGACTCACTCCTTTTTTTTTTACATTCGTGCCGGCAGCGCTTCGCTCAAGCTGAATGCAATCGGTGTGCGCTCCGTTGTGTGCATAAACAGTGGCTGAGTCTCAAACCACACACTTCTGTCAGTATAATGCTAATGTGCACTGACCACTTACTGCCGTAGTGCCCACTTTGGATGGTTAGTGTTGTCCCAAACGAAACACTTATGTTAAAACACTTACCGGAAATGACGAGCAGTCGGCTCGCCCCGCTGCCTCTGAAAATCTGACGAAAATCTCTTAAACTGACCTTTGTTGATCTGAAATGAAGACAGATTCAGCAACTGCATGGCCTATTTCTTGCTTAAAATGTTTTCAGAAACACGTTTTGGTTAACTATTTTTTGTAAAATTCGAGATCGTATTCTGAACGAGCCGCCATTATGCTCTGTTGTGAAATCCGGGAGAAGCCACACCCATGTGACTCGTTCGTCCAATCAGCTGCCGGTCTACTTCCCTGGTCCCTCCCCTTTCCGCTGCGTAGTCAATATATCGCCCATTTAGTGCGCGTAGTCTCCATCGTTCCACACTGAACTTTTTGACCGTTTTTAGGGGGTCATCCGGGTACTTTCAGTGCACTGACTTTTTGCGTTATCTACACTATATACTTAAAACTAAGTGCTTGAAGTGTGCAAGTAGGCGGTTTGAGACACAGCCAGTGTGTAGCTGGTCTTCTTCTGCTACTGTGTGTAGTAATCTAGCTCATCAGCGCCTCTACTGGAGTGGTGGTAGAATCAATCAGGAAATGGACTACCTCAAGCAGGCAACACGTTTTTTTTCTGTTTTTTTTCCGCTTGGCAAGCCGACCGGACGTGACATGGGCGCGTGGCAGCATCGATTACATTTTTTTATTTGAAATTCGAGATTGTGACTTAATTTCGGTGACGCCCTCAATGAGGACAGCATTAAACAAATTGATTAAATTATAGTTTACCTGATTGGCCAATTCTCAAATTATTATCCAAAGATATACCTAGTTAGCAGGCTCTACTCCGAGTCAGCAGCTGCAGTAGCAGCATATGCTAACGTACTGTTCTACAAATCAGACCACAAAAAAACAACGCATAAACATTGGCCACTGCCAGCGGTGAATGTCATATTATTTGCCGATGGCACTCAACGAGCCGATGCCAATGTTCAGTTGAGTAATCGGTGCATCTCAACCTCTTATCAAGGTCAAGGTCAACATTGTTGTTGGTTATAAAAATAACATCCACAACTTTTATGGTGTACTTTAAATAAGTACACCATAAAACATACCCCCCCTCCCCCTCCCCCCCTCCCCCCCAGACTGATTAGCGCCATACAATAGCTGCTGCTGATGTGTTCAAATCAATGACTCCAGAAACACAGTGAGGAAACAAATCAATTATTGTTTATACACAACAAGGCTCCGATGTCCAGGAATCAATAGATGATGCATTACATTGCAGACAGTCTTTAGAGGTTTGAGAGTCATTTTTTCTTTTTCTTTTTTTTTTGAATTTATTTTTCCCTTTTGAGAACAAAATCACATGGAGCTCTTTGTCATCTGTGACCCAGTTAGAATCACTGCTGCCATTATGTTACTACCATTACCTAGAGTAATGAAATGTGGACTTCAGTAATCAAAATGTTATTTAGTAAGAGAACAATCTGACAATCCAGGGCTCCCTTGTAAAAGAGATTTTACTATCTCAATGGGACATCACCTGGTAAAATAAAGGATAAATAAAAAAATAAAAAAAAATAAAAAAATGCTACACAGTACACTCAAGATGGCGCTGCAGACGGTCGACTTGGTGTGTTTGTGGGCGTTGTTTTGTTTTGTGTTGGTACCCGGATCTCTTTCTCCACAGAAGAGCTCTTGAACATCAGGGGAACAACGCTAGAGGACTTATTTCCTACTTTTCTTTCATTCTAGTCAAAGGTGCACTCACCTTTGCTCATGCAGCGAAATGCCCAGCGAGGATTACACACACCGTTACTGGGCATATTTCTCTCTAACGTGCGTTCACTGCCCAACAAACTGGAGGAATTACAACTGCTGTTGTCAAAAAACAGGGACTTTTCTTCATCTACGGTTTTGTGCTTCATGGAGACGTGGCTCTGTGGATTAATACCGGACTCTGTGCTGCAGCTGGCAGGCTTCCAACTCTACAGAGCGGACAGAGACACAGACCTCTCCGGCAAAACTAAAGGTGGAGGAATCTGTTTTTACATCAACAGCGATTGGTGCAATGATGTGACAGTGATCCAGCAGCATTGTACTCCTTGACCAGGAATCTTTCATCATAAACTGTATTTTATTCCATTCATTCTGGTCGGTGTTTACATCCCGCCGCAGGCCAACGTGCTGGTCGCACAGTGCATGCTCGCCAACCAGATATTATGTGTGGAGCGGACCAACCCGGACTCCTTAGTAATTGTCCTTGGAGACTTTAACAAAGGAAACCTCACTCACATACTACCTAAATACAGCCAGCATATTAAATGCCCGACCAGAGAGGAGAACATTCTGGATCACTGTTACACCACAGTCAGGGATGCTTATCACGCCGTCCCCCGTGCTGCACTGGGACTCTCTGACCACGTCATGGTCCACCTGATCCCCACCTACAGGCAGAAACTAAAGCTCTGCAAACCTGTAGTGAGGACATCACGGAAGGATCTCCAGACGTGCTTGGACTCTACTGACTGGGACATATTCAGGACTGCTACCAACAGTCTGGATGAGTACACAGAGGCTGTGATGTCATACATCAGCTTCTGTAAGGACTGCTGTGTTCCATCATGCACCAGAGTGAGTTTCAACAATGACAAACCCTGGTTCTCAGCCAAACTCAGAAGGCTAAGGTTGGATAAGGCAGAGGCGTTCAGGAGTGGGGACAAAGACAGACTTAAAGAAGCGAAGTACAAGTTTAGCAAGGCGGTGAAAGAGGCGAAACAACGGTACTCTGACAAACTCCAAAACCAGTTCTCAGCAAACAACTCTGCTTCTGTCTGGAGAGGGCTCAAACAGAGCCACCAACGACCGACGCCTAGCCCTGTCACTTTGATAGACAAAGGGTCTTCCCTGATACCATCCCCCGCGACACCTCCCAACAGCTGCAGTTACAGTGTATCACCTCCACCTCCCCCACCTTAAAGGTCCCCCCCCCTCCACCCACCTCAGTGACGACTCTCTCCATCAATGAGAAAGACATCAACAGACTGTTCAGGAGACAGAACCCCAGGAAAGCTGCTGGACCGGATGCTGTCTCCCAATCCAGCTTGAAGCACTGCGCTAACCAGCTGTCTCCAGTGTTCAGACATTTTCAACACCTCGCTGAGGACATGTCACGTGCCAGCCTGCTTCAAGTCCTCAACCATCATCCCTGTTCCCAAGAAGCCAAGGACCACAGGACTTAACGACTTCAGACCCGTCGCCCTCACCTCTGTGGTTATGACGTCCTTTGAACGCCTTTTGCTTTCACACCCCAAAGCCATCACCGACCCCTTCCTGGACCCCCCGCAGTTTGCCTACAGAGGCAATAGGTCTGTAGACAATGCAGTCAACCTGACCCTACACTACATCCTCCAGCACCTGGACTCCGCAGGAACCAACGCCAGGATCCTGTTTGTGGACTTCAGCTCTGCCTTTAATACCATCAGCCCGGCTCTGCTCCAGGAGAAACTCTCCCAGCTTGGTGTGCCTGACTCCACCTGCAGGTGGATCACGGACTTCCTGTCTGACAGGAAGCAGCATGTGAAGCTGGGGAAAGACCTCTCCGACTCAGACCATCAGCACCGGATCCCCTCAGGGTTGTGTTCTTTCTCCTCTGCTCTTCGCCCTGTACACCAACAGTTGCACCTCCAGTCACCACTCTGTCAAGCTTCTGAAGTTCGCGGACGACACCTCCCTCATCGGACTCATCTCTGATGGTGATGTGTCTGCAAGTGGTGCAAGCAAAACAACCTAGAGCGGCTGTGGCTCAGTGGTAGAGCGGTTGCCTGCCAATTGGAAGGTTGGTGGTTCGATTCTTTGCCCTGCAGTCCCATGTCGAAGTGTCCTTGGGCAAGACACTGAACCCCGAGTTGCCCCCGATGCTGCGCATCGGAGTGTAAATGTGTGTGACTGATTATCTGATGAGCAGGTAGCACCTTGTACGACAGCCTCGGCCACAGTGTGTGAATGGTTCCTGTACAATGTTAAAGCGCTTTGAGTAGTTGTTGAGACTAGAAAAGCTCTATATAAGAACAGTCCATTTACATTTAGAGCTCAACTCTCTATAGAGTGGAGACTTCAGGAAGAATTCAGCCCCACCTGCCCCCATCACCCTATGTGACTCCTCAATTGACATTAGCCAGTCCGGAACAGTCCACTTCTGAACAGATTTACTAACTACTCTCCCCCAAAAACGGTTTTGCCATTTGCATTCAGACTGGCCAAGTAGGGACTGACCTTTTCTTATTTTAATCAGTGAGTGCCATCTAAACACCACTGTGCGGAAAAGCAAAAAGACCCTGCCCTGAAGTAGGAGCTGAAAGAGTTACAGGAACTGCGGCCAGAGGAACTTAATAATCCCCAAATTGGTCCAGTCGGAACAGGAGAAAAAAAGGGTTCTAGGAACGTTATGTTCTAGGAACTGCAAAAATCCCTCCGGTCTTTCCGCTTCCCAGGATGTCAAGTGGGAGTTGAACATCAGCCCGGAACCCACCTTGACTCTCTCCACACCCCAATTCTTTTTGTTTTTTATTGAAATTTTAGCAGTTCAAGTCCAATGAATAGCTTGAAATGGTACAAAGGTAAGTGGTGAACTGCTAGGTTAAAAAAAAAAGTAAGGTTACCCAAAACTGAAAAATAATGTACATTTCAGAATTTTACAAAAAGGCCTTTTTCAGGGAACAAGAAATGGGTTAACATGAAGCTGTTCTGCAGCAATGGAGGTTGATCAAGCTTTGAAAGTTGGTGCTACCAATTCCCACAGGTGTTCCAACTTGTCTGGATTACTTACAACCCCCTCTGTTTGTATAAAAGTATTGTTGGAACACACTGGTACCATACGCTCATGGGCATTATTTGAACAGTATTGTACTGCAGAAAGTAGTGTGTTGCCATAAAAAGGCAGGCGGGAAAAAGGCAATTAACAATGGAAGAGAGACAGACCATCATAACACTTAAGAATGTTGGTCTTTCCTACAGAGAAATTGCGAAGAAAGTCAAGGTGTCAGTGAGTACAGTATTCTTCACCATCAAAAGGCACTTAGAAACTGGGGGAAACTCTGACAGGAAGCGGTCTGGCAGACCCAAAGCCACAACAGAATCAGAAGACAAGTTTCTGAGAGTCAACAGCTTGCGTGATAGGCGGCTCACAGGACAACAGCTAAAAGCACAGCTTAATAGTGGTAGTAATAAGCAAGTCTCAGTTTCAACTGTAAAGAGAAGACTTGGAGCTGCAGGTTTGATAGTTTGAGTTGCAGCAAGAAAGCCATTGCTAAGATGTCAGAATAAGAAAAAGAGGCTTGCCTGGGCCAAGAAACATCGTCAATGGATTACTGAAGACTGGAAGAAGGTGTTATGGACTGATGAATTAAAATTTGAAATCTTCGGTTCATCACGCAGGATTTTTGTACGCAGTCGAGTAGGCGAAAGAATGGTTCCTCAGTGTGTGACATCAACTGTCAAACATGGAGGAGGAAGCGTGATGGTCTGGGGCTGTTTTGCTGGATTTTTTAACATAATTGTTCATTTGTTCTATTCTTTCATTTCAGAGTACAATAAGACATTGAACTGCATGAATTTCAATAAAAACCTGGAAAAATTGTGGTGTTCTAAAACTTTTGACTGGGTGTGTGTGTGTTTTGTGTGTGTGTGTGTGTGTGTGTGTGTGTGTGTATGTGTGTGTATGTATGTATGTATATATGTATGTGTGTGTATATATATATATATATATATATATATATATATATATATATATATATATATATATATATATATATATATATATATATATGTACTGTATATATATATATGTGTATGTATATATATATATGTATATGTATATATATATATATATGTATATATATATATATATATAAAAATTGTGGTGTTCTAAAACTTTTGACTGGGTGTGTGTGTGTGTGTGTGTGTGTGTGTGTGTGTGTGTGTGTATGTATGTATGTATGTATATATGTGTGTGTGTATATATATATATATATATATATATATATATATATATATATATATATATATATATATATATATATATATATATATATGTATATATATATATATGTATGTATATATATATATATGTGTATGTATATATGTATATGTATATATATATATGTATATATATATATATATATATGTGTATATATATGTATATATATATGTGTATATATGTGTATATATATATATATATATATATATATATATATATGGTCTAGCACCATCATATCTAGAAGAGCTCCTAATACCCTATTGTCCCACTAGAGCACTGCGCTCCCAGAATGCAGAGTTACTGGTGGTACCTAGAGTCTCTAAAAGTAGAATGGGAGCAAGAGCCTTCAGCTACCAGGCTCCTCTCCTATGGAACCAGCTCCCGATCTGGGTTCGGGGGGCAGAAACTGTAATCGCTTTCAAGAATGAACTTAAAACTCTTCTATTTGATAAAGCTTATAGTTAGGGAGAGAGGAGTTGCAGTGTTCACCTAACTGGCCCACCTGCTTCTCTTCATAATTGTTAGATTAATAATACATAACAAAGTAGAGGGAGACAGGCCAGCCAAGCCCGATCCGGCAGGGGGACAGTTCTAAGCCCGAAAAAGCTACCTCTCCTTATGACCTGTCTCTCTTAGTTACGCTGTTATAGTTCTAGACTGCCGGGGGACTTCCTTCCTCTGACACACTGAGCTGCTCTCTCCTCTCCCTTTCTATTTTCTATTTACTTTTACTATTACTATTTGTGTGTATCCAGTCCCAGAAATGCTTGTTACTAATCCTAGCTTCTGGGGAGTTTACTCCCCGGAGTCCTTATGTTTTTTTCCCCCAGCGTATTTCCTTGGAGAACGTTGGCACCAAGATCCTGGTTCCAGCTGTCGCCGTGGTCCTGCTGCACTCCCTGCTGAGCTCAGCGGTGCCCTGCAATGTCATGCTGCTTCCTGCTGAACCCTTCTGCTTCCTGCTGAACCCTGCAGCTCCCCGCTACATCCAGTCACTGTTCCACTATTAATGTGACTATTATCGCCACTGTTCATCACACCCCCAACCGGCCCGTCAGACACCGCCTACCAAGAGCCTGGGTCTGTCCGAGGTTTCTTCCCAAGAGGGAGTTTTTCCTCGCCACTGTCGCACTGCTTGCTCTTGAGGGAATTACTGTAATTGTTGGAATTGTTGGGGCTTTGTAAATTATAGAGTGTGGTCTAGACCTACTCTATCTGTAAAGTGTCTCGAGATAACTCTTGTTATGATTTGATACTATAAATAAAATTGAATTGAATATATACACATATACATATATATTTTGTTCTGTTTAACCTATTTGTTTAACTTATTTTAGAGAATGTGTGACATGCACCTACAACACCAAAACAAATTCCTTGTATGTGTAAAAAACGTACTTGGCAATAAAGCTATTCTGATTCTGATCACGTATTACCAGGATATCACCACATGTCCCTGTTGAATAGGTACATGTGATCTCTTTTGTTTGGGTTTTCATTCTAGAAACATACATTATATGTCTGGTGGCATGATTTTTATTGTTCTTAAATATATGGCAATATTGTTATCATTCATTCGGTGATTAATAATGTTATGTCCAAAATTGTGTGCAACATATCCTCTTTGTAACTCAGCTTATGATCTTTCAAGTCGTTACTTATTCTGTGTAGCATATTGAGGTGTTGAAATTAATCAAATAATCGATGCATCGCGATGCGGACATGGACGATGCTGCATCGAAGCAATGGCCAACCATAATTGATTATAACGCAATGATGTCGCTCGTTAATGTTCCGGTCGCGGCATAAACATTCAAATGAAAAATAACATTCTCAGTAGTCTAACCCGTTTCATCTAGACCTATGATAGACTCTAGTCACAAGGGGCCACATGAGAAACAGGGACTGTTGTGGAGGGCCAGACCAATAGGCTAAACTCAATTCTGCTCAATATTAATTTTATGTCAGGCGGCACATAAAAAAGAATGTGCTGCCTGGAAAGCGTTCTCAAACGTCTCTTTTTTTTCTCTGGGCATATTACCGAAGCAGAGTCCACCAAACACTCTTTAATAAACTCCCCTTCAGAAAATGGCTTACTGTTTTTGGCTATTTTGTGGGATATCACAAAGTTGGTCTTGACGCTTGTTAAAAAAGTTGCTCTAAGCGATGTTGGGTGATGTTATTCTTGTTGACGTTCAAAGTATTTTCAAACAAAACGAGACTAGCTCGCCCCTCCCTCCTCCTCATCCCGTCCCCTCCCCCTCCCGTGCTTCAGCAAACTAACCCCTCTCACCCACCCAATTTCTCCTTGTTGGTTATTGGCTGAACGCTGGAAGACTGTTTATGTTTTATGGTGCAGGTTGGTGCAGTTTTTTGTTGCCGTTTGTGGAGCCTGGGCTGTCTACAGAGACTGTTTTTTTTACTTTGTGTTCAGGGGACAGGCAGCTCGCGGATAGTGAGGAGAGGTTTGCTTTATGTGACAAAAAATGTTGTAGCCTAAAAAACGTGTGACATCGCTTAGAGTACCTTTTAAGCACTTTATAGATGGACTGTTTTCCCTGATTTAATATGTAAACATACTTGTTTGTAGTGCATTTTGCATTACTTTCAGGGCAATGTGTCTAATGCTGTTAGTTGCTTGTACATTTCATCTTTTAGAGGGGCTATTATTTGAAACGCAGGATCGAAACGTTGCCTTTGTATTAAATATGGGAGCTTATACCATGGTCTGGGTGAATACTCGATTCTGATTGGCTGCAGGGTGTTTCGGTGAAACTGACTGTTTACTTTCTAAATTAATGCGCTACATTAAAACATAAAGGAAATGTGATTCTCTTATTTCCAACTCATCCTCTGAACACCACAGGATGGCGCTAACACACAACTTGCAAGAATTAAGTTATACTTCCCCTCTGGACTGACTTTGTTTCACAGCGAATAACGTTATCTTGCATCCCGTTCACTGTTCAGATCGCTACTTCAGGCTGCGGCAGACCGTAACGTTACACGTGGCAGATAAAATTCTTCGTGAAAGTCGTTATATTGTTTTGGGGACAATGACATGGCTGGATAGCTAGCTTGTTTTGTTGTTCAACATAGTGTCAAATTATTTTTACTGATTGTCAACTGTACACAATGTTATTGACTTTGGATCTCGCTAGCATAACGTTAGCTTTCCGGCTCCTAGCTGAGGCAAGTCGTATCTAAGATTCTTCCTATTTCCTGGAGGATTGAACAACGTTTGCATTGCATAAGAACCTTATAGGATGGGAATGATTGTTCCAGGTATTAGTCAAACCGTCAGACGTAATCAGGGAAACAGTTATTGTTTGTAAAAACTAGAGGTCGACCAATAGTGGATTTTACCGATACTGATAGTTAGGTTGGGCCGTATTTGCCGATAACCGATTAATCGACTGATAGTATTTAGAATTGATACTGGATAAAACAGTTGACAAAATACATACATTTTTTCAAAAAAAGTCCAGACGCTTTTGCCAATAATCAAAATAATAATGTCATATTTATTGATATTACACCCACAGCAATGCTACACAAGCATGTGTGTTGTCTAAAACAGTTCTCCTACATATTTGGAGTCATCCAGTGCAAAAATAAACATAATGAGCATTATAATTCATATAAAGGACAAACTATTTACATTTCTTCAAAAAAGGCCCAAATGTATGCCAAATCTCAAAACAGTGACGCCATTCTTCTCTGTAGAACGGTTTAGACCTAGCCTGATGTGGTCCTACTCAGATTCTAGTCAGAATGTGAGTCTGAAACCACTCCATTGTGCTGTGATTATGGGGCGTGTTCCAACAGAACCAGGAAAAAAAATGCCTCTGCATTCATTGGATAGACCTACAACCAATCAGAGCAATGGAACTCAACACTGTATCGTCTCCATAGCAACCACTCTTTGCACAATGCATTCATTCTAACTTCCGACTTTTAGACTTTTTTGAAGCTGGATATATCATTTGTTGCGTGTAAATATAAATGTGGATAACGTTAGTGATAGTGACATGTTCGCTACAGTCGCATTTCTAGAGATGAATCAGCGAAAACACGTTTTATTTCTCTGATTCACGGCTTTGTTCTAGCGCCGGCGCTCCCTCTCTCCAGTCTCTCTCTATGTCTCTCCACCATATAACGCTCTCTCTCTCCAGTCGCTCTCTATGTCTCTCCACCATATGACGCTAGTACCGTGCTTTCGGGCAGTTGTTGATGCATTAAAATGAATGCGCTGTCGATTCTACACATCTCAATTCTCCAGCGGCAACCACTAGACGGATCGTGGACGATTTGGGTCGGACTTGCGTTCATTTTTGTCAGTGTTTTAACCGCTTGAGCTTAGTTAGCCTACTGCTAATGTTTAGCATCATCTCAGCCAAAGCAAACAAACAAAGATACTGTTGTGCTGTTCTTTCTCTACTAATGAAGCATCTATTCAACAAATGAATAACTGTAATGATATAACAAACCTTTTTGCTGTCGATGCTTTAAACGCGCATCTGATGTCAGCCTTCTCCGCACAGCATGTGCTCTCCGTGCAGCTCGCAGTAACATAGGCGCGGGAACTAGGGGTGCTGGGGGAGCTGCAGCACCCCTTGTTGGCGGCAGCACCCCTTGTTGGCAAACTGCGATCAAGCCCGTATTACCCAATGGGCATTAATCATTATGGTGATAATTATCCAATCAGAATAAAATAAAAGTTGTTTAATGTAATGATTGGGAGAAGGCCGCATGCACTGTGTAGATTGGCTAAAGATAAAGGTGGGTGGGCATAGAGCAGGTTGTTTACATCGCACTGATCCAAGATCAGTTTTCTAAGAACGAGTTGAGATTGAAAGAGTGGAATTAATTTGTAACTGATCCACGGTCAGATTGGGTTGCATCAGCGAGTGAAAGTGTGGAGAACGGAGAGAAAGCGGCTGCTATAAAAATGTCCCGCGATTAAATAGCTTTTTAAAAAGAGCTGGGAATGACGAAGAGGAGGATGTCGAGGAGCTAGCCAACGTTAGCTTGGAAGAATCGCTGCCTTCTACTAGCTACACTCAGCCACAGCTAAAGGTGGCTAACGTTAACTTTGGCGAAGTTGTTGTAGAAAAAAAAAGAGATGAGGCTGGCGGTCATCAGCATTACAGAACAAGGTAATGGCCCCTCAGGTACCATCATCTCTGAAGACCCTGCACTACGGGGACCGATTACAGAGACCGTCCGGGAGGAAGTTATACCCAGAGGGATATTAGCCTTTCAGAATCGGGCGGCTAAATGTCCAGCATCTCGGAGGGGGGACAAGGCAGGCGGCAGAAAGACCCGCTCTCTCACTAACGAGGCACTGACCCGACACCTTCACAACGGTGAAACGGTACCACGGGAGTGGATTCTATATTCACTGTCCACCGGAGACATTTGTTGCGTTGCCTGTAAAGTGCTCCCAACACACAGCAGCGCATGTGTAGTAGGGTTTAGCGAGCTGCTGAGGGAGCTGGACTTTGAGGATTTGATCTGCGACTTTGCAAAGAAAAAGACAAGAAATTAGAACTTCTAAAGGCAAGAGCTATTATGCTATCTGTAAATTGAGTAGGTTAATATAATCTGTTGTGACCGTGTGACCAGATAATGTACATATTTTGTTTAGTTTATTGAAATGCCATGCATATCAGGCGTATTGCATCATAATTTTGTGATGCTGCTATATAGGCCTGTGTGAGACAGTTGTCAAGTGCAGTAGCCTATATGTTGGCTGACTAAGTGACTGTTATTTTGCATTTTGCGCTCAGCTGTGTTGTGTGATGGCATTGTTGTATCTTCAGTCAATCACGTTTCAGAATTACTATTGTGCTTTCTGCTTTGATGATTTTTAGTGAATACTATATCGCCATAGTCTTGAGCCATACAACGCTTTGGAATGATTTAATTAATTGTAACACTGTCTTGTGATGTGTGAGTCAGATGGCAGAACTTGGTTTATTGAACTGGAAAGGCATACTTGATGCCTGCTCAGCTGGACTAGTCATTCATCTTTCTTTTTTTTATTATTTTTTATTCGATAGTGACAGTGGATAGACAGGAAAGGGGGAGAGAGAGAGGGAATGACACGCAGCAAAGGGCCGCAGGTCGGATTTAAACCCGGGCCGCTGCAAAGGAATCTTTTGACCCGTAGTGATTGGCATGTGATTTAGTGCCCATTTAGTTCGCACCGTATGTAGGCTACTTCATGGGGGGGGGGCAGCAGAGGTAGAGTCCCCCCACCCCACCCCCCCGACAGCACCCCGCACCCCCTGCTGAAAATGACTTCCCGCGCCTCTGCGCAGTAACACGTGTCGAAAATAAACAACACGAGGCATCAGTGATAGCTTTTATTTTGCCTATAGAGGCTGCTATTGTAATGCATGATGCCGGCAGAGCCTTCTCAGCTCTCATGTACTGTGTAATGAATGACAGCAATGAATCGGTCGACCTCTAGTAAAAACTTTAGATTTCGATTGTAAAACTAATTAAAATATAAACTAATGTTTTAAAAATGTTATTTGGTAAGTGACCATGGTATAAGCGGGTTAATGCCCTTCGAGGTGTCCATTGTCAGGTATTAATGGACTTCGGACGGTTCACGCCTCGCCGTTGTCCATTAATACCTGACAATGGACACCTCGTCGGGCATTAACCCTTACTTAAAGCAGTGTTGTGGACATTATATTTTTTTTCACTCAAATGAAAGCCCACTTCTGGACAAATTAATTAGTCACAAGGTTTATTACGACCAATTTGACAAGAGAGCGTCTGTGTGATTGTGGCATTTATGAATAAATTGATATGAATAAATAGACTCATATTGACTATTTGTTTCCTAAAACCTGTGCTTTTTGGTTCCATCACTGATATCTTAAATCTTTGCTAGGAGTTTGTTTGCACAAAAAAATAAATAAAGGCCCACTAGTGCTCAAGACTCCCTTGTTGCTCCAAGAATAAAACGATGATAATCGCATGATAATGAGACAATGTGGAGCTCAGAAGTAGGAAGCATACAAACCTTTTTCTTTATGTGGAATGAATGCCATGGAAGAGGATTGCAGCTTAGGCACTGACCATGGGGGATTTTCTCTTTCTCAAATGCTGTGGTTATCAAGGACTGACTCAGCTGATGGCGGTTAATGTCGCTCCCGCACGGTGTAATACTCCCACGCGGGCCGAAATTTTCTTTTACTGTAAACAAACCACAGGTGTACGTGTCACCCTTTGACCTCTACCGTCTTACGTCATGTCAGCATAGAGTGCAATCCGTAGCGTCTTCTCCGAGTCAGCAGCTGCAGTAGCAGCATATGCTAACGTACTGTTGTACGATTCAGACCACAAAAAACAACGCATTAAACATTGGCCTCTGCCAGCGGTGAATGTCATATTATTTGCCGATAGGCCGATGGCACTCAACGAGTCAAATGTCGGCTGATGCCAATGTTCTGTCGAGTAATCGGTGCATCGCAACATTTTTAATAAGGTCAAAGTCAAGATTATTGTTTGTTAAAAAAATAAAATCCACAACTTCTATGGTGTACTTCAAATAATTTCCTTCTATAACATTCTGTCTGCAAAAAATAAGTGTGGCACCATCCCTTAAATAATAAACCATTTGTACAGAGACATTGTTCAAAGTATCAAATGATCAGTATCACACAGCTTGTCTTTCTCAATTTTTTTCGCTCATGACATTTTGAACACGTGGCACAGAGGTACCGTACATCATGTTTCCTACTCTCAGGCGAACCTCAGCTGTGCGCAATGACTGAAGGTTTCATAACATTTCTGAGGAACCCAAAGAAGTACAGCAACAACTCTTTGGTCTTACCTCTATAAAGCTTCACTCACTAAGTGATAATCTGCATATACTTTGGGACGTAAATAAAAAAGGTTGTAAGGCCTGTTATCATTTCACTTTTTAAAATTAAAAGCTTTTATTTGTAATCTGCAGCAGATCGACTTCAAAACAAACTCCAATCACAAAAGTAATTTGGTTTGTGCGACTTACAAACTAAATCAATCATCTGGGGGTATCAAATCGAAGAGCTGTAGATTTGTGTTTGTGTTTTGACAATGGTGGAGATTCTTAGTTGGATTAGCAGTACAAGCAACAGATATTTCTTATTAGACAGCCCAGAAGAAACCTATACAACCAAAATTTCGACTTCCACAGATTGTATTTTTGGAATATGACGTGACTACATGATGAGCTGCTTTTTCGCAGTCATTACTCCACCGTCATGCTGTCACTCAAATAAATTGCAGCAGAATTATCCATGATTGCATTTGAAATGCAAAACAAGGAAAGCATTTTAGGACAGGAGGGCTGTTGAGATGCCAGCATTTTGCAAGGTTCTGTAATGTAAACTTCATCACAAAGGTCTTACTAGATATTCCTAAATGTACATCTGTATTAACATGACAGCACACAACAGGCAGCCATCTCCTGTATCCGGCTCTTCCTATTAGGACGCATCCAGTAATCTCATAAATTACTAAAGGTTTATGCAGGGGGTCCAGGGTTCATATTTGATGAATTACATGACATGAAGGAAGACACTCTGGTGAGTTTTGCCTTTCATTTTTGCCATTTCTTGCTGAGGTTTTCTTGACTTCAGCCAGGATGCTCACAGTGTTATTTATCAGAAGTCTACTACCTGTGATGTCTAGTTCCAAGCAGAACAGCAGGTGATGCAGTTGACACCCTGGAAACTCTGTTAAATCATGCAATGTAGCAGCTGCCCTTCAGCAATTATGGT
The DNA here is from genome assembly GCF_004354835.1 of Perca flavescens. Classification (NCBI taxonomy): domain Eukaryota; kingdom Metazoa; phylum Chordata; class Actinopteri; order Perciformes; family Percidae; genus Perca; species Perca flavescens. Next base: position 26,308,447 of record NC_041341.1, on the reverse strand, counting down.
TATGAAGCCATAAATCAGATCTTAATAGGAGAGAGAGCGGAGTGAAGCTAAAAGACATGTGCTACCTCAGTGGAATTGTTTCCTCATGTATATTGCCAGTTAATTTATTAAAGAGTTCCTCAGACCTACTGTATATCTTCAAAGTGCCTTTTCATTTTGCCAGTAGTTTTACACAGCGTTTAGGACTTTGACTCTAAACCTTCATAGGTATTAGAATAGCCCTCAAATATGGTAACTTCTAATGGTTTAATTGGTTAACATTCAAAGTGCAAAGTATAAAAATGTTGGTCTGTATTTGTAATGCATGCTATCTTCTTTTCAATGGATTATATAAGCCATAATGTAGAATGAGAGGGTCATTATTTGCAAAAAGAACCCCAACAGGGTGATTCAGTACCCCGGAGCTCTACATTATACTGCCTATTACACATAACATAACACATAACTTACTAAAGAAATCAATAATTTGACGCAACATTGTTTTTACAAATTATTGTATTGCTTCCGTTAAAACTAAACACTGACCAACAGATCAAACCGATAAAATGGCCGCAGCGCCTGACTGAGGTTTTCTGCCCCTTAACTGTCAGTCTGCTGAGATTTTCTTTTCCATTAACCAGTCTTTGAACACTGCCGTAGCCCATACCGTGTTCTGGTTAGTGTTCACTTCATGTTTGTCTTCTTCAATTTTGTCGACTTCACTGTCCTCCAGTTCTTTGTGTCTTTCAACCTCTCCTGCTTCTTCTGCACTGTTTACTTGTTCTCTTTTTATTTTCTTTATAGGGACAGTTCAGCCGTTAACCATGAATTGAAAGTTTCGTGCTCTGCAAAAATATAAAAATTAATATTGGATACATCCATTACATTCCATGCGGTTTTCTGATTTCTGATTTTCTGATATGATTACATTAATCATTTACTGTTTTATACGCAAATTATTATGGCTCTACTGCATGTGCTTTCCTATAGGGAGTATTTATTGAGCTTTTTTTGTACATCATGGTCGGACACACAATCGTACTGTTAAAATGTCACATCTGTTGTCTTAAATAGTTCAAGAGACAACGGTGCCCTGGGCACAGATACTGTATGTAAAAAGCCTCCCAACTCCTCCTAAATAGACCAGACTTACTGAGACATGTCTCTTTGTACTTGTTTTTGTCTCTTTGTGGTTGTTTTGCATCTCTCTGTGGTCGTGTTGTCTCGTTTGTTATTCTGTCTGTACAATTTTTGCTCTTTGTGGTTGTTTTGCGTGTCTCAATGGGGGTTTTGTGAACATTTTGCATCTATTTGTTGTCATTTTGCGTCTCTTTGTGGTCGTTTGGTTTTCCTTCCAACAAGAAATGTTAACAGTCACTTCAAACAGAGGCTCCAGCCCGGGGGCTACCTGATCAGTAAGGCCCCTAGGCCTGTTCCTTGTAGGTCCATTAGTGTGCAACTAAATGATTCATTTGCACACTAAAGATAATAGCATATTACATCACATAGTGTTTGTAACATTTACAGTTAATTCTTAATCTACATTTATTAAAAATAATACTTGTAATAGTAATAAAAATCGTCTACAAAACATCTCATGGAGAGGATGTGAAGTGGGAGGAGGCCTGAAGACGGGATGTTGGAGCTCCTTGTGCTCTCTTGAGTGGAGGTAGGGATAAACAAAGGTTAATCCTCTCAGACAGGCAGAGGAAAACCTCTCCGGTGTGACAGGTCTCCTGTTCAGTCACCAATGACGCTGCTACCTGGAGGCAAAATCCTCCGTCTCGCCATAAAGGCTATCTGCTTTAACATGGATAGACACTTGTTGTCTTTGAGTGAATGGAAATGCAGTGTGGAATTTTGCTCTGGAATTCAGACATTTTGTTCACCTGTCATTTGTTAATTTTTGTCATTCCTCTTTATGTAATTGTCTCTATAACCCCATTTACACATAATTTCAGTAAGGATTATTGTCTTCATCAGTACCAGAATCCCAGGCCAGCGGGGATACCAATTTTACTTATTTTTCTTCTGCTGTGGAAGAGCTGGTCTGTATCCTTTTTGAAGAGCATCTTTAGATGATTTTTTTGTTGGCGTTTTAGGCCTTTATTTGATAGGACATCTTAGACATGAAAGGGGAGAGAGAGGGGTAATGACATGCAGCAAAGCCAAGGGCTGAGCCTCTGTACATGTGGCGCACGCTCTACCAGGTGAGCTAACCAGGCGCCCCGATGAGCATCTTTAGATGAGGTAAAGTTAGGTGACTTTTCAACTTGTTGGGAGGATTGTTTTGTGTGTACAGATTGCATTTACACCTGTCTGCATATTTAGAACTGGACTGTAAAGCATCAAAGGGCTTCATCTGGGTTTGCTTTAATTGATCTCACATGTGGCTTATGAAGGACATACATTTGATTTCACACAATGAGCACAATGAAGTTAGAGGTTCTTTAACAATCAAAACAAAGGTACATAGAGTAGTAATATAAATGTTCATTTATGTAAAGTTAGATCTAGCAAAAATCAAATGATTCATTTTGATATTGTGCTTGCCATTAATCTAGGTATACCAAAAAACAAACACACAAATTAAAACGCACTGACCTAATAATCACATAATTTCCTCGATTTAGACTTGATACTTTTTGATAAATAATAGTTATACAAAAAAGTCTAGCTACAATTTCAACAATGAACATTTTAACTAAATACATGTTTTATTTGTATCTTTTAATACAAAGAGCACACGTTTACTTTGCTGTGATCAGTTATTGCTTTTTTACAATAATTATCTGTAAATAAAAACGGCAAAATTAATTTTTACCCAAAGCTTCATTTTTTTGCCCTGAGTAGTGTCTGCCTCTTTTCCTCACAAGCTGCATGCAGTCCCAACAACCTCCCCAGAAGGTAGGACAGCTTATGTTTTGCCTGAGAGGCAAATCTGGGGCAAAATCACAACTCTACTGCTTGAAAAACTTAAATGCTGTGAGTGCATGTAATAACTGAAGTCGACTCAGACTAGCATTTTAACATTTTGAACAACTCGGAGGATCTCCCATTTGAATGTTGGTGGTTCGACAGTAAGATGACAAAGTTAAGTGGTTTTTAGCAAATGAATCAAACTGAAACTGTTGATCAAAGGGAGGGTTTTAAAAAGTGGAAATATCGCCCTTAGTGGCTTATTGCTTACTTATTTCTTGCATTACACCCATAAAACTGTGGCCAGCCTGTTTAGTGTCTTGATTACTCACATCTAATACTAACTGTGCTCTACAGTCTAATCTGGTATATTAGTCTCCTAATAGACCTTAGTCTGTGGACATTTTAAAATTCAATATGTTACAAATGCTGTTCCCGCAATGTCGAGATGAAAATGTCTGTCACGAGAAAGAAAAGGGCTAGTTGATAGTCCTTCAGCTTAGTTCTACTTGGCTGTCAGTAAAGATTTTAAATAATGATGATTATCCAAATATATTTCTGTGAAAAATTGATTATGGACATCAGAGAAAATGTTCCCCAGCCTTTTCATCAAAATGTAAAAAAGGCTTTAAGCTAAACCCCTAAAAGGAGTATATAGGGCCATTGGGAAAATAAGGATGCTCCGCTCCCTCACCCCTCCAGGGTTGCAGGGGCAGGTCAAGGGCTCTGATAGTCGGTGTTTATTAATGGGCCCTGCAGAGGGGATTGACAGCAGGGTGATCTCTGTGATGATGATGTCTTATTGCTTTCCATGAGCGCCTCAGGTACATACATATTTATGATGCGCTGCCACCTTGACGCCAGCTAGAAATATCTGTTTAACACCCAGCCCAGTCGGATGCTTACCAAAGCAGAGCCGGAACAAAGCGGCCCTTTACCATTAACAATCCACGGGATGACTTTCCACGGTCATTTACATTTAGGGTGGCACAAAAAACGGAAAAATAGTTTGCCGCTGTGTGCAGTCATGTTACACAAGAAAAGCCGCCATGACAACGTCAGCCGCACTATAAATCTCCACAGTACTGATGCCAGCACTTCATGTTAGACAGATTGAATTAATTTGAACTAATTTGTAGGACAGATTGATTTGTGACACTACACGTGTACATATTAAATATTAACAGCCAGCACTTCCTCAGGGACAGCTGGGATTTTAAAGGGCAACTCATACGCAGTCATTTAGTTGATTAATATGGGCCACTCATTTCGAGCAGACAGATCTGTTTTACTAACTTAGTTCATGTCTTCAAAGAATACCTCTCTCCTCGATCCTTATCCCTGTTGTTTTTTTGTTTTTCCTCAGCAACTTTGTTTTTATCGGGGTTCATTCAATCGCCTGTGTTTACTGTCCAGACTGTGACATTAATTTTGTCAAGCAGCATTGGCATATTAATGCAATCAAAGCTCTTTATACCAGACAGACACAACAAAGGAGCAATAATGACAACAGTGACTTTCAATGAACTGTAGGTCACAGGCTTCCCAGTACAAATAATGCTGAACAAATTTGGAACAAACTTGTTTGTGAGCCCTTTATAGTCATTTTGCTGAATGACATTTGAACTCAGAAGGATCCTTCTTGCAGTATAGGGAAAAAAACTCTATAGCTGAATCAATTAGTCAGTCAATGGATTAGTTGATTACATTAAAAAGTAATCTGCAACAATTATGATAATTTGAGTAATTGCTTAGTAAATCATTTATAAATCAAATTCTCCAACCATTCTATGGTTGTGAAGGTTTGCTGCTTTTCTGTGTTTTATATAATTGAATATCTTTGCTTGCACTGTTAATGTGAGAAAACGAGACATCTGGGATTCTTGTTTTTTGGTATATTTTTAAAAACTAAATGATTGATCAATCAAGAAAATAGTCAACGCACTAATTGATAATGAAAGTAATCATTAGTTGCAGCCCTACATGACTCTATATACATTAATACACCACTTGAATGAGGCAAAATAAGAACCTGTTTTCAGTAAGGATGTTATGCTGTATTCTAGTGTTTTTTCCTGGCCACTGTTTTTTTTAGTCTGTAGCATAAATGCACTAGTAGTTAATGTGGATAAATCGTAGGTCAAATAGCTAACTCAAACAGAGCGGCGTCTTCGCTCTGATGGGCCACAAATCATTTAGCACTTGATCTCATACTCTGGTTTGGTGTTTGTAGCACAAGATTTGATCTGGGCTTTTAAATCAAATGGCCTTTATCTTTCTTACCTTTCCCTTTAAACAAACAGAAAATATCTCTTCTCTGCAAATAAGTTGAAAGATTTATCCAGTGCGCAGCAAGCTGTGATTTGTGATGACAGGAGTTGAATATTACGCTGATACTGTAAGGCACTGTAAATTCCACCGCCTCATCTCTACTCCCGCTGTCAAATGTATTCTGAAGTTGTATTTCAGCCATGTACCCTCAGCACTGAGCTCACTGAATAGAGAAATAATGAGCGCTGTCTAGAGACAATGTCACTATTATTTTAGATCTCCCTAATCTCACTCTCTCCTTTTCTCCATGTCCATTTTCTTGGAGGTTTCTCCTCCACTTTGTGTCTTACCCACATTGTCACTAAATCTCTGGCTCTGGCCCCTCAAAGCAGAGTCACAGCGCATATTCTCGTAGTGGATTTACTTGTCTCCCCCACGCCCGACCCTCTTGTGAGCTGCACTGTTAAGATCATGTCGTGAATATGTGCAAAATATGCAAAGGCATCTTGGAAGAGGGGTTGCAGTCAGTCCCTGTGATGGTGCGTTAGAGAAATGTAGGTGGTTTAATGGAAAAGCCAAGAGCATGCTTATATATTGGATGCATCAAAGCAACTATTTAGGTTTTATCCACTTACACACATTGATTGTTCAAGGTAATCCGAGCACACAGATAGAAATTGTATATATTGTTTGTTTGCACATTTCGAGGTCCTGTACCAAATAGCAACAATACCTATTGGGAGAAGACAGGACTTTTGCTCCACTCCTTGTACTCAAACATTACATGGGTGAGATCTGAAATGTCCTGTTTTAATATTCACTTTTTTTACTTGCCCTAAGTGTTTGAGACAACACTTCCCACAAGGGTTGGATATTGTTTAAAGGGTTAATCAAGTGATTTCCATACAGTTGGGGCAATCAGAAGAGACTAATTAAAAATGAATAGTAAAATCCAGTGCTGCAGATGCCAAGATATCCTAACTTATGGGTGAAGCTCCAAACATAGGATCCTATAGTTTCCATGATGCAACTCAGTAACGTCTTTCATTAGACCCTTCCTGACATTGGATTTTTTGTTAAGAATTTAAGAAGATTGTGGAAAGCCCCCCTCTTTGTATTTTTATGTGACTGTGATTATAGTAATCTTTCAGTTATTCAGCAGATGGAATACATTTCAGGGTCAGCACACATCACTTCCTGTCACTGTCTTTTTCAATACAAGCTGTAGGAGACAGGAGACATTTTTAAAACCTGCACATACTGTAGGGGCATTAATATGGGAGTTATCCTATGAATTTCAAAATGTCTACACAAAACTTGACATATTTTTCTTTCTTTTGACAGGGTTGCATCAAAAGTAGTGCAAAGGCAAATAACAACTGATGCTGCCATCCCTTCCTCACAATTTATCAGTTTCTGAATAGAATGTAATTTGTTAAATACATTAACACCTCAGTGAAGGATCCGATGAGGAAATTCATCATTCTGCCAGATGCTGAAGGAGCACCTGATTACTTCTCTGTTACTTGGAAAGAAGATATTATTTAGTCATGCATCTGCAAAATGCAGCCAAATATTCTCGCTGAGGAAAATGCATTTCTCTTTCACTCCAATTCCAATTACGACATCTGTTTTACCAAATAACCCCTGAATTGGATGTCCACAGTAGAGAAAACAGTAGTTTTTGTCCTGAAATGTTGCCTGTTAACTTGCCATATGTTAATATGAAATAATTTACCAGTAAATAGTAAGCTGCAGCCTCAGCTGGTAACACTCACTTGGCAGGGACACTGCATTTTCACAGTCACTTAAATGCTAAATGACACCTTTAAATAGCTAGGCTGGCAGCCAAAACATAAAGACAATAACAGATTATTGTTCTTTTAAAAGTGGGTTCTTGATGAGACTCAAGAAATCTTTGTTTCATTCAATTCTTTGTGTAAAGAGTCATTAGGTCCACACAGAGTGTTATGCTTGGAAAGACTTTGGCAGAGTCTGTGTAACACATTGCAGGTTTTTAAATGCTGTGGATTCTAAGCGTAATTATTGGAGCAGATTGGTGACTGAGAGCTATAAATCTCCAAAAAAGATAAAAATGTTACTGTTGAGTTTTGTTGCTTTATCCATGACCCAAATGAACACATGATACTTTGTCAAAGATATGAAAATAAACTAAGTAGTCCTACAAACAATCAGGAGGATTTCCCCCTGATACACTATATGAAAGTGACTTTGAGTGATATCATTCACAGGCACAAACAAAAGTAATTTAGTTCCTGCCTTATTTTGCTTGTTTTAGTGTAACCCAAGGCTGTTTAGAATGGATCTATCCAAGTCCTCTAACTTAATCTGCCATTTATAGGCCGAGTGGTGGGGGGTGAGGACAGGCATCGAGCTTTGTGATTGGGCAAAAAAAGTAACCAAGGAAACAATACTGCTTTAAGTGTTGTAAATTGGTTAAAACTCGTTTATCCATAATGTGAGTTGCGAGATGGGTGAGGTAAACATGATCAATCAGCAACTGTGTCACAACTCAATTTCTTTAGACACCAAGCTCTGTTTCTGGGATTGCTGTGTTAGGCATGCATTTTCAGGATGTTTTTTAGTTGACTGCACGAGTTCTGTATGGAAATTTGGAACATAATTAAGGAAAGCATTTCAAAGGTAGCCTCATAAATAATGCAAATTCTGTGTTAAATGTCCCTGACAGCCAATGCTGGCGCTGCAGAACGTGAACCTCAAGAAAGGCTGAGCTGGTCTATCTGGTCATCAGGTGCCTTCCTTGGAGTGCTATAAATTGACAGAAATGGGAGACAGTGCAGAATAGATGGGATAGCTCAAATGAGTAACACTCCCTATTAATAAGATTCTTAACGTGACACTAAATTGGGACATAAATAGTTAGTGCAAGACAAAACATCTGAAGCTTAGCCAAAACTACATACGTTGTACTGCTGAAAGCAAATCTAAGCCAATTTGAATCCTTTTCTACATTGCAGGTTTATTAAAAAACGGCTATTGGCTATTGCATTGGCACTATAGCATTAACATTACCGATGCCCTCAGTGATTGATGTTGTTACTACAGTAATACAGTATGTGATTTTCCAACATTGAACAATTGCTGTGGTTTAAACCAACCAAAATAATCATTCTGATTGTCCCAACAACAGTTACATAAATTAATGTTGTGTGTATCATAAACAAAATGGTTACAAATAATCCACTGAACTGACCAGTTTACTTGCTTTTCTCTAACTACTGAAAAGAATCTTTTGAGTGGCCTTTCACCTACAGAATGCACAAAGTAGACAGACCTAGTCACTGATTACATAATTACCTGCTTAGTCAAACGTTAATTTCATGCAGACAGTGATCATAAGTTGAATGAAAGGGCACAGAAAAAACTTAAATCTGGTCCAGTACTGGTATGATGCCCACATATACAGGTAGATCATTTTTCCTGCCTTGCTTTGGACTGGGCTTGTGGCACAAATAATGTTTTTTTCTGCCTTTGCTAAGTTTTATAGCAACCAAAGTATATCCACTTGTTACATGTAAGTAACTGATATTTGGAGGTTTGCTGTGCTCTTTTGTTCTATACTGCTCTCATATAGTTTTTCGTTTCTCTCTCTGCCCCTTTCCCTTACTAGACAATGGCTACTTTATTTTAATATACAACTGTGACAACTTGATTATCTGATTATCTGCACTGAACAAATCCTGATTGGCTTCAGCTTGATTGGCTGAATTATAAAAACTACACATCAAGAACCACATTAATTAGAAACTTTTGATAAAATAGGACTCCATTAATCAAGGAATTATGGTGATGTAGTTTTTAGGTTATTTTATTGGTCAGCTGTATTTATATCCATCTTACTTTCTCTCTGTACACACACACACACACACACACACACACACACACACACACACACACACACACAGCTCCAGCCTCCCAGGGTTTGGCCAATATCTTGAGTGAGAAAGCCCACTAAAAGTCTGATATTTTAGAGTGTGGTTCAGCCTCTCCAAGAGTTGGTTTAGCCCAGAGGTGTGTGACGGATGTGGCTGATGTCTCTGCCCCAGATCTCCAGGACCGTGTCCCCTTTGATATTCCTTGACTTCGGGGCGCGCATAAGCACATTGAGGGAGAAGTCAAGGTCACTCCCACTGTGTCGCTAGAGCCTCATGAATATTATGATTAATCAGTGTCTTTTGGCTTGAATTAATAACAAACCCAGCATTGTTGTGCACGGCCCATAAATTCAAGGCTAGTTTTTGAGGAACTGTTTGTGTTGCCTTCCCTAACCCACCCCCATCCCTTTTTACCCACATGCCCACCCAACTCTCCCTAATGACGCTTCTTACTCAAAACAAAAAACACAAACTAACTGTTGCATTGCCCTTTGCCAAAAAATGTGACAAGTGGTGAGATGCATTAGTTCCTTAAGCTTCATCAAAAAGTGAATAGTGTCTAAATACAGTCAACATGAAACAAACAAACCCTCACCTCCTTTCATTTTAATATTCCAATCGGCATACTTTTCAAAATGCCAAAACACAGAGTGATGTTTTTTTTAAGTTTTGTAAATTCAGCAGCGTCTCAGATATCAAATGTGACACACCAGAAAAGGGTTTGCCGTTTTTGTTGGTAGTAACTGAATGAAACAAAGAACAAGTTGGCGTCTTCATATTTGACTGACATTTGTAAACAGTGGTGTTTGCTGTAATAGTTGATTTCGATATTTATGTGGCCCATGTTTTGAAAATACTTTTTTCAAATATGACATGAGTAAAGTGTGATCAGTTATCATCATAATTAGTGTACTTAACCCTTTGGGGCCGATGATGTCGTATACCTGTCATAATAATATCTCTAAATCGATGCAGTGTAGAGACTTTCTTGTTTTTGCATCCAGAAGCTAAAACCTGCGACATTTCAACAAGTTCTCCTGCATTTGTAGGCCTTCCAGAAGCTTTGTAATCCAACTGGACTGGCAGTGTCTTTTCTGAGATTTTCAATGATGAATTCCTTTATCAGATTATGCGAAACAATACATCTCCGGGTCGCCTCATGGTAGCATCTAACTGTTTTTTTGTTGCCTTGAAGCCATAGACTGTAAAAAATAATCAGGGTGTAGTTCTGCCGGAGCCCACCGGAACGATGCTCTGGCACTTTTTTTTTTTTACTCCAAGTAAAGAAATAGAATATTCTCAGTTTTATAATCCAGTTGCACTTAATATTTTTTTGACGTGGCCAAGCCAGTGTCGTCTGTGGTTTCAGTGGTGCTGCGCTAAACTAAACGTTAAAGGGGGAGTTCTGGCAGAGTTCTGGCAGAGTTTTCACTCTCACTCGCTCTACCACTAACACTGCCCATGCATACTCACACGCTGGCTCTGCTATTCTCTTAAAGAGAACGACGTGGACACCAACGCACACGTGTAAACTTCAGGCCACTTGCATAGGATACGCCGTAAGCTGTGCGTAGATCCCCCGCAGAACCCTAAATCCATCTTAAGTAGGCAGATCTGAATGAGTGTGATTTAATTTCAGACAGGAAATGCTTTTGAGATGGCACAGTTGACTTGTAGGGTATGGACTTTTCTGAGGAAAAATATCTACTTTTGTATTTGTGTTACAGTGTACATTTTTGTTTCCCCCGTTTGCCAAGACTTGGAGAACAAATTTCAAAAGCCAAAAGTAGTGTTTATTGTTCTCCGTTTAATTCTTTTATACATTTGTGTGAGTTTCAACTTCGGTTTAGTTTTTCCTCTTGTATTTGTAGCCATTTAACAGTTTATACATTCATGTGACATCCCTGCAGCATACATATACTGATAGCCCAGGTTGTCCTAAAAAATGATGTCTATAACTTGATTGTGCATTACAGGGTTAAGGTTATACAGTACAAGCATTATTATGTAAGGAAATCAGATTGGAAAAAATGGCTTAGACCCTAGAAGTTTAAGGTAAGATTACTTTTATGTAAATGCCTCATGGAGTTTGTCACGGCATAACCAACCCAGGGACTGCTCACCCTCGTGTTGTCTAGGTTTTTACTAGGGATCGACAGATACTTGGTTTTTCAGGGCTGATACCGATTGTTAGTAGTTAATAAAACCGATAACCGATATTTGGAACCAATATGCATTTACAGTGAAAATTAAAATCTTTAAGTCAAAATTAAGATTTTGGAATGTAACAAAATCCAAGACAAAACTTTCTTTAGATGCTTTAAGCAATTATATAATAAATTAGAAACTTTCAACATAACACAGTAAAAGATAGTGTTGTGGGCGGGACATAAAGTGGTGAGTGAAACTGAAGCAGAGGGACAGACACAGAGCTGTAGCGGAGCCAAAGTAGCGCACCTTTTTAATGAACTTTATCGGTTATAAGGCAAATAAAACACAAGTACAGATAATCTGCAAACTGCCAAAAAATGAGCCGATAATCTGTCTATCCCTAGTTTTTACAACAGATCGCACATATGAATACTAGGGACTGAATGATTAGCCGACCGACTAAGAATTGAAGATGGGGCCTACCTTAGCTCGGCGTTCTCCAGCGCGGCGTCCTCAGCTTAGGCGCCGGCCAGCCCGCTCCTCTTCCTTTGTCAGTTGGCGTAGCATCCGACGGCGTTGCCACTCGCCTGACAGTTGATTTGGTAAACTTCAAGACGCGGACTTAACAATAACGTAACATGATAGGGGGAAACGTCAGTTAGCTCAGGAAATGCTGATCCTCTCATGCAGCCTGTTTTCCCTGTCACATGTCCTCAGACTGAACCTTGTCCCCTCCATGTAATGGGTAATTAGAGCTGTGACAGAGGAAGATATGAGACAAAGATTGCTTTAATTCAGGATTGATTTGTTTTACTTCCTGTATGTCTACACTGTGGCGGCTAATTATAAGTGTGATTAGTTGTGCCTTGTCTTCCATGATGTGGCCAGTTGAAAAGGTCCTGCTCTGCAGAGGGAGGCCAGCCCCCTCTTTATCTGTCACCATGTTACTACAGTGAAAACAGGTGTCTCATTTGATGTTGTCCAGGCCTTCACTCACTTTTTCACATTTATTTATTGCTTCAAATTGAACAACTCAATTATTTTCAAATTGAGTTGTTCCTCCCACTGAAGCTCTCTGCTGAGTCGCTGACTGCTGCTGGTATGTCAGGGGAAAAGCCTAAAGGGTGGTGGACAGACTATTTAGAAGGTCACTATCATAAATTGATCAAGTAGTTCACATGCAGGTTTTCATTGTTGATATGTAATTTGGAAAACTGTGGAGAAATAATGACCTTAATGTGTGTGGCTTGAGACTTTGGTTTGCAATGGTTTAAAATGTGGAGTTAGATTGGTGCATTTTTATTCTTAGCTACATCTTCCATTAGCAATCATTTCCTCTGCTCTGTGGACTGTGCTATGTATGAAACCTCCAGAATATACAGCTAATCTTAAAATTAGCATTGGTTGCACCCCCACTTATACTTTTTTGTGTCTCGCTGGAATGCAGACCTTTACCTCTAATCTTAGATTGTTTTTAGTCCTTTCCCTCAGTGTTAAGAAAGGAAAATGGAAACATGGAATGGTTGGAAAAAAAAACAACAGCTTTATCACAAATGCTGACCTTTAATTACAAAACCTTTGCAGCGGGAGACCTTAGCTTTTACTTAAGTTGACATTTATAAATACCGAAATGTCCCCGTGAATTGCTTTTTGTTGAAGTCAATGTATTGTTGAGCGAGATAGCATCAGTCCATTTGTCAAATACTGTAACTGTTGGTTCAGGGGGCTGGCAGGGTGTGTGCAGAGGACAATGTATAGCTGGTCTGAACTGTCCATGTATGTAGAGGATAGACCTGTTAGCAAAGGGCCTCTCCTATCAGTCACAGTAGCGATGGAAAGTGGAGATAAAGATGGAACTCTACCCTGCTACTGTGTTTGTGTGCCCAGGACAAGAAATCAATACAGCTGGTTTCAGAAACTGTTTTACAGTCAGGGCAGCACTCAGCTTAAATGTTTGTCTGTTTTATTCAATGACACTTCTGTGCAAACTATTACCCACAGGGAGCGGAGAACAAACGTGAAACAAATAAACTAGCCGTCGACCCATCTTGGCATTGTTTGCGCTTACAGATGGAAACTGGATAGTGTGGAAATTTTCTTTACACAGTGTCAAAGCAAAATCTATCACAGCTAAGATCCAAGCCATTATATTACAGCCTTGGAGGAAATATTACTTCTCTGGCTGGCTTGTTTTATCCCCGATCTTTCTGTCCACCCATCATCACAGGGATATGAAGGCATCTGTGGGGACATGCGCTTTCCATTGCCTCTCCCCCTGATGAAAGAGGATTTCCCATCTGATATGCAGTAAAGGTTATCTGGTTTGCAGTCATGTTTCTGTATAACATGCACTGCCAAGCAAAAACAGGAAAACATTTTCTCCCACAAAACTCATTTCAGCTTTGCTTTTCATTATTACCACCACGAACATACTGCACTTATGTGACCATAATTCTCTTTTCAGTGAGCACAACACAACTCTGATGCGTTTTGGTCTGAAATGAAAACAAAATCTCTTGGTGATTCCAAGAAACCTTTAGGGTACTCTTTTAGCTCCTCACCCCCCACACACACACACACACCCCCCCCCATGTAGCAAATAGAGGAACATTAGCTGGAAAAGAAATGCTAATAATTGGAAGCCTGCACAAACCTTCAGATTATTGCCTTCTCACAACAGAATACTTCCCAGGGTGAGAGTGAAATAGGATGTATAAAAACATTTATTAGGATCACGTGTTTCCCTATAATCCAGTCTTATATTTTGCAAGACATAGATGTACTTTTGCACTTAAGCAATTATTTTAGAAAATTATTTGATGCCATTTCTCACGCAAAAGCTTTTGCTTCTGACAGGCCTCATTTGACAATTCAGTGTAAAAAGAAGGAAAAAAAAAGAGAGGACAAAATGGTGCCTGAGGCTGAGTAGAGCAGACAAGAAACAGCTTCACATTACTCACCTGGATTCAAAAAGGACAGAAAAAGCCCTAAAAGCTCCCACTCTCACTTTGTAACTGTTCCTTTGTTTGCCTGTCTCTGGCGTTAGGCTACCTTCATGGCAGCCCATCCACCCTGTGTCTCACATCCCAAAGGGCTTTTCACCATCACATTACAGCTAGAGGTCATTTAAACTGTGAGGTGCACAGACAAAATAAAACATTAAAAAAATCCACTCTTGCAGGTTCACAGTTCACTAAATCTCCTTTATCGATACATATTTGCTTACAATATTACCATTAAGTTTAGTTTGGTGAGACAAAAGCCCTCCGAGCAATGTGTGGCTTTGGGCTGCATGCACTTGACTTCGCCACTTTCTAACAATGTAACACATTGTTACAGTGTACAAAAAAAGGGTGGATTAGATGATATGCAGCTTGTGAGCCAAGTTTAACCCACATTTCCTAAAGGACCTATGGCATGGAGCAGGTTTGTCAGCCAACAGTTTTATACGGTGGAGGTGCTGGCTGGATGTCTTCAATGCTTCAGATTTGTGAATATGTATTTGTATTCATATTTCATATTTTTGGAATAAAATGGGTTTAAAAAAATGCAATATTATAGACTTAAAGTTCTGACTGATGTGAATGGAAATTCATGACATTTTCCATTAAGATAGGCTACAGTCAAAGTCAGCACCTCCCAGATAAAAGACATCTCATTCAAAACTATGGAAATGAAAGGTAGGTAATATAAACAATGTACTGCATGTGGTGCAGAAGGCACAGTATCTGAACAGTATGTATTCTGACAATATACAGTAATTAGCACAACTTCTTTCTCCAACTCCTAAACTACTGTAGCCTATAGCAACTGTAGAATTTAGCCTCTGCACAGTGGGGGGAAACCGGTGGGACAACTACTACTTTGGACAGATGCAAAACCAGAAAATTACAGTTTTACAATTTTCTATAACACACTATTTCACATTTACCACACAGTTTAACACAATTTGCTGAACTGCTCAATTTCCTGTTTTTATGTGTTGTCAAACAGGGCTATTCCCACATAGCGGCCTCTCGTGCTAAGCGCAACATCATTTAAAATATATTCTATCCATCCACTGACCTTTAAATTGTAGCGTAATGAAAAATAACCAATTGTTTTATGTTATGCATTAATCCAGAATAATATTAATTTCTAAGTTACTCAGTACCACTTAAACCACAATTTGTTTCTGATGCCAGCAGGTGGGGCTTTGCTATTCATTTCTATAATGAAATACATTCATTATCTGCGAATACTTCAGTGCCTACTTCTTGTCCAATTTTCTCTTTGAATCTCATAACCAATCATACCATCAAATCTGACATCAGCAAGTGGACTGTGAAAAGGATTTTCACATAATCGTCAGTTAAGGTCTGTATTTAACATCCTTTTCAGACTTTCAAGCTTTCAAACTGAACTTAAAATCTGTAGAATCTCTGGACTCCCTGCCATTAGAGAGAGAAATATAGTGTCTGTAGGTAAAACATCTAAGAAAGGGTTGAATGCAGACTGACTATTATGTAAGTTCCAAAACTGTGTGCAAGGTTAATCAATCATAAAATGCATTTTTCTTTGTTGAATCAACTCTGCATGATTCATCATTAAGCAAACTTTCACCATCAGATCAACACAAAAAAATAGTCACACTGCTTACTGTGATGGGTTATTTATCCCAGACGAGTTTCAGGTTTCTCTGTTTTTTTGTAAACCATTGTTTTTATGCGTGTGCTAATATGCTAAAACATGAAAACACCAGTCTTTTAACAAATTAATTCATACAATGTGGGGAAATACCTGGTGATATATTTTTCATTCAACTCCATACGTGCATCTGCTGAGACAGTTTTTGTCAGGTAAGGACGATTATGAGCTGCTAAGAGCTTGACGTTCTGCTGCTACTGCAGCCAAGGCAATCACTTGTTGTGACAGGGACAAGGAAGCTCTCTCTCCCTGCAGGAGGCTGATTGATTAGGCAGTCAGGAAGAGGGAAATGTCCTTCACAATGGGCAGGGAAGGACAGCTGGCCTGCAATGCTCTCACTCCCCACCAATATCTTTACGTTTTGCTAAACTAATCCTCACTGTTGACATCAAAGAACTGCAGCTGACGTGGGAATGAGCTCTACTGGAAATGCTTCTGTCAAACAAGATGGATGCAAATGGTCCAGATTCATAAAGAAGTGCCTCCTGCTTTGGCGGCACTTTTTTCATACTCATCCAAAACTGTCAAAATGCAAGGCCTTAGCATCAGAGTGTGTTTCTGCAAATCCAAAAAGGAGAGGAAGCTGCAGAGCAAATATTGGATGCACAGTTCACCATGGGGTGGATCAGCAAGATTATGTCAGCCCATATATCTTATCCACTTTCTAATTTGTCACCCCCTGATTTAGCAAAATGCATTGGTTTGTATATTCTACTGTCCTCAATTTTTGTGACAAAAAGAAGTTTTTGTGCACACTACATCCCTGCTGTTATGATTGAAACATTCTGTCTAATATTCTTAACCTGAACACAGCAAATTCCCACACCAGCTCTCAATAAAAAAAATTGTGTGTATTGTACTTCTATAACTGACTGTTTTACTCTTTACACTGACTGATCATTAATTATTTTTTTGGATAGGTCTGTTTTATTCTGTAATGTTTTCAGTTCTTTGTCTTGTTTCATTTTACTGGCACATTACATCTCAGGGCTTTTATCAAACGTATGTGTCTTAACAGTAATGCATTACTGGATTGGAGCTGCCAATTTTTGCATTATTTCTTTAAGACTACTCGTGCGACCATTTATTATTTTTGTTACTTTTCTAAATGTTCTTAGAACAAATTAAATATCTACCGTGCTGTAACACGTATCTGTATCAACATTTTAGCATCCCTCTAATAGTGATAGACATTTTATCGGCCGGCCGATATATTGGGCTTGATATTGAGTTTTTATGTGTATCGGCATCAGACGATACGCAGCTTCTGCGTTCGCCAATAGTTTTTTCCCGGCATTATTTACAGACAGGTGTCCACAGGCAGCTCTGTGTTGCCAGAGAGGCTGCAGTTCACATGCAAACCATGCACTGTCCCTCCCCCTCTAGCAGAGTGCTGGTGCTGGAAGCCTGGCATGCTTCCAGCACAATGGCAGTCTTAAATTACAAATCAACCACTTTATTTCAATGGCTACTTTTCAGGTTTATAGTTTTCTTAAATTATTTAAATGTGTTGACAAAGGACATTTTGTCTTATAATATGTCAGCAAGCAATGCATCATCAAGGCTGTGTTGTAGATGTTGATGAAAGCCTTTTACCCTTGCACAGTTAACCATATGCAGTGCACCCATCCATATGATGCACATTGCACACGTAATTTGGGTGATATGAATGTAAGATGATTGCAGAAGTGACACTGATCTGTGTTTTTGTTTATTATTTTTAAAGAAATCAAAGAAAGAGCAGATTCTGAAAACTCATCCAGTGTGGCAGGGTTTACATTTTTATGATGTAAATTGAGGGAGCAAAAGCAGTATCGGCTCCAAATATCGGCTCAAGAAAATTGGCAGCCCGTATCGGTCATCGGCTGATGAAAAAAAAAATCGGCATCGGCACTAAAAAATCCATATCGGTCGATCCCTACTCTCTAACATAATGCTCAAAAAACTCTTTTTGCTTCTTACATCTGTGATATAAACATCAAGTAAAATGCAGAGACAGTATTTTCTCTCTCAGACATTTTATAAATTCTATCACCTTCTTTACATTCATCCATTTCAGTGAGGAACTTGTTAAATGATTGCACTGTGCCAAGTCATACAGAGCCACGGCACCATGGCCATTACCAATGAGGGAGGCTCCACTTTTAAATGTTATTTGCCGTTCCTCACACTTTCTCATTACACTCATTCTAAATGATGTGTTGTGAGCTCAACTGAAAGTGTTACCATTTATTCTCAAAATGGTTTTTAAGATCCATACACATTATATTACATTCACATATGTACAAAGAAGTAAAAAAAAAAAAAATTCCCTTTATTATTTTGTGTGCAATGCAGATGGTAGATATTGGACTTTTTTTTTTTTTTTAAAACAGCCAAGTCTTATTCCACTCAGTAGATAGAGAATAGAGTTAACACTGACCACATGCATGAATCTGAATGTGGTATGATCTTGTTTGGTTTCTCCAAGGATAATGCCCATTTTATCATTTACTCAGCTTGTGCAAACTGCAATGGACAATAGTCTCCTGTTTTGGGACTTATGATAACATGAAAAAATATGTACAGGTACTTGAATGTTTGATACAACAAAAAATGGAAAAATAGTGTCTGGCTGATAAAATCTCACACCAACTAACCAATGGTGAGAAATGATCATCTGTTCAAAGTCAAAAAAGCAACACTTGTCATTTTAAATATTTTCACATTATTTACAATGTAAAAAATAATAAATATGAATAAAATACTCTACATCACTACTAAAACCATCTTTGTGGCCACTTCGTATTTGCTGACTTATACCTTACGTCTAAACATCGGATGAATACTAACCAGGATTTACATAAGCTGTGCATAATGGAACATAAGAAAAACGTAGTTATGTTTTGTTCATGTATGGACAGTGACATGACATTTTTTTAGATTGCAATTTAATTGCAATAGTCTATTTACTATTGTAGGGCAAGGATTATAGAATGAGGATGCAGCCATGACTTGGTTTGTATTGTATTTCTCCTGACCAATTAAACTGTGTGCAAGTATAAGCATTTAATGTCTACCAATAATTATATTTTTAAAATAGTCAGACCAAGAAAAATATCTGTGTGCACGTGCCACGCGTCAACGTCTTTGCAGAGGAAGATTAGTGTGCCAGTCACCAGGGACTGAGGCCGTGCACTCTCGTCATCCAACATGGCTCTAACTCCATGCACTGTAACACCAACTGGCAGAAAGGTCATCCCAACCTGATCTTCAATTTAAGATGCTGTTCACGCTAATGCTTTGGCTTTCTCTCTCTGTTTTATGTAATGGGTACCGACAGCGTCGCACTTTGTGAATCGAGTTCCTGGAAATTCCCTTTTGACAAGGACATTCAAAAGAAAGTTAAAGTTATTGAATTATTAGAGTAAACTGGAGTAGAGGAGGAATGTCAGCAGAGTCTGATGCTTCAGAGGGGTTGTCCGCTGCTTAGTTAAGCCAGTTTGCATCATATAAAGTATCAGCTGTGAATGAAGATCCTTTGCTTAGGGGGGATCACCACAGCATCACTAAAGTCAGCAGCACAGAAACTGTCATACACTGAACAGCTCCTGTGATCTTTCAGATATGACATGGAGAGCTTTGATTGGACATACTGCCTACCAGGTAGTACAGTCAACTGTTCAGCGCATGCATATTTATAGGGTGCACACTCACTCGCTTTGTATCTTGGTGTGGAGTGCAGGGTAAGAAGTAGTAGGGTTCATTAGAGGAATCCACCCACTTCTCACTACATGTCTTGACCATGTCAGCATGCACTTTTTAAATCTTTAATAAGTCATATACCTAGCTGAAATGCTAGAGTTGAAATGGCCTGGAATGGCTAACCCGCAGCATCTTGCTTGATGCCTTGTTGCCTTGGAAACATTGGATTGGAAGCCCCAAGCAGCGGAAAAGATAATGTTGGAAGGAGCATCCGCTCAGTGAGGAGGAAAAAAAAAAGTTAATTGGTTTTGAGATTCAACCATAACTGACCAACAGCAGCTTTTGTAAACACAGAGCAGGAACAGAAATATTGAAAAAAGTTTTATAATCTGAACTCACCGGAAATAAGGATTGGTTTATGCCATGGACAGGAATATGCTGCCTTAGCCTGTGAAGGCTATTTGGAGCGGGAGCTTAAGCTTGACACAATGTGCCTATACAATGGGTGGATCTGAGGTCTTGGGGATCCGCGGAAGGAAGCGCAGCCATAACAGAAATCCCCACTACAAAGGGAAGAGGTGAAAAGGCAGTTATTTAACCAGATGCCCCACTCAGCAGAGAGAGGATTAAAATGCACTACTGCTTATCTGGCATAAAGACTTTGACTTTAAAACTGCAGGTTCCCTCAAAAACATGGCGTGAAGGTCAGCCTTTTATTAGATGTCTTTTGTGTGCTAATGCAATGCAGAGGGATTTATGTGTCATACCTCTGTTCTTCTATTCCAAGCTTTAATGTTAAAAAAAGAGAATTACAAGGCTACGAACAAGTGCTTTTTGTTTTCAACCATTTTGTAGCATAAAGTGGATTTTGTTCCAAAGCAAACATGTTGAAAGTGTAGGTAACTGCCCAAGGTTCAAGTGAGCAGTTCAGTGTTGTAAACATTTTGTAAAACCACACTTGTTGTTTTCTTTACAGCATTCTCAGAAAACCATTTTTCTCAGTTTGACAATTTATTTTTATTTTAGAAAAACTAGAACTTGAAGTATCTCCTAAATAATACTGCCATGAAATGATTTTTGTCTATTTTTAGCACAGGACCAACAACTTGGCATTTTACCCAGAGCAGAGGCTTAGCAACAGTTTTTTCCACAATACATCAGTTGATTTGTGCTGGAACATTGATTTGTTTAGTTACATCTGATGCATGTGTGTCCTAGTTGTACAACTTCCAATGAAGAATGTCACACACTATATTTAATGCAAAGTAAAATGCACTTCTCCATCAGTGTATCTAAAGATCACAACCAGAGGCCTGTACTACGAATCAAGATCAACATTCCCTGGATTGATTTCAGTTACCCGGCTTCACCTAACCTAACAGCCGTGGTCCTGCATAAGCTGTGTCACAACGGTGGTTATCAATTAGTTCAATTAACCCAGGGTTTCCCAATCCAGCGACGCGCGCGTTCACATAAGGGGTGGTGTTTGCACATCGTGACCAATCGCAAACATCTACCAAAGCTGCATATTTTATATAAGAAGAGCAAACTATAATTCTACATAAATATGAAGAACACAGAGACAGTTTTAAAGGGAAAACGCAATACAGTCGCTGCTTCCTAAAATGGGAAGGAAAGCTGGCAAAAAAAAATAGCCGACGCTGTAAATGCGTAAATTACAACGCTTACTCCGGATTTCCAACGGCTCCGAAACAGAGTCATTAGGTTTCAATTAAAGTCAATGTGTGTATTTCCACTGGCTGCATAACGGCTGCGTTCCGACTCCGGCACAGCTCTGGCGGTCCGCAGCCCTCCGCAGCAGATACGCAGAGCTTCTATTTTTGCCGGACACCGGAGGGCTCCGCAGCAATTCAGCACACGGCAGATAGTGCGGGACAGGAAGTTGAGAAGAGAAGCAAAATAAAACCTCTGGTTAATTTTCAAAATAAAATACACCGTGCTCACGGCGGCCCATATTTCCCTGCACACTACACCTTGAAAACACAGCACAGAGCGGTTTCCCCTCTACTCCTCTGGATGGAAACTAACTGGTGTTGATTTTGTGGTTCTATTCTACGTGAATTCGCGAGGACTTGTGGGTCCTCGTGACTGCAGCTGTCAGTCATGGCCGCAGCCGTGCTGCAACAAATCCGGACCTAGTGGGTATTCACGGACGGCGAAGCACGGAGTCGGTCCGCAGCCGTTACGCATACAGTGGAAATCCGGGGTTATCAACCCATCAGTCAGGCACAAGATCTGACCATAATTACACTTGTGCTTTAGCCTATTATTCCAGTTGCAACCCAGGCAGTGGTAAGCCATTGTGAGAGAAAATTAAAAAATATAAAAACATAATCAATGCCTATGTGCCCGTTGGCAACACACGGCTCAAGAAGCCGACAAATAGCCTATACGCAATTCCCTCTGCTGAAAATGTATAACTTTCATAAAAATACCCATCAGGGAATGTTAACAGGGTTGTCATAAGTTTTATGAGCGCACCTATCTCTCTCTCTCGCTCTCTCTCTCTCTCTACGCACAGAGCTCCACCGGATCTTCTAAGAACGGTGACGCCATTATCAATCAAGTATTGATTGGTCAGTAGGCGGTGCTTTTACACCAGTTGATCTCTAATCTCCAACATAACCTGCTCCCAACCAGGTTAGGTGTTCAGCATTAGTTACCACAACGATTTAACCCGGTAACAAGTGCACTTGCACTTTACTGGAAAAATTTATTTAGACACACACACACACACACACACACACACACACACACACGCACCAATTACCACCACACCACATAGGTAAAATAAGAAAACTACATCATAAAACTAACCTTAACAGAGATGTAAGTGGAAAGAATACCAGATATTATCCTCTGCCACCACAGCACCAAAACATTTACAATGGAAATGTAACTAAACAGCAAAGCAGTAGAATTCCCTGGATTCACAGTTCAACAGCAAGCTGGTAATCACTTTTAACTTTCTAAACCAACAGGTAGGCTACAGCACCTGCAGCAGTGCAGAATACCCAGCTTTACTCAGGCAAAATCACAACATCACTACCAGTGGTGGAAGAAGTATTCAGATCTTTTTACTTAAGTAAAAGTACTAATACCATACTGTCCTGCATTGAAAATGTTACTTAAGTAAAAGTATGTAAGTATCATCAGGAAAATGTACTTGAAATATTAAAAGTGAAAGTACTGAATGTCGAAAAATCCTCATTTTTTTAAACAAACCAAACAAATTTATTGTCAATCAACTAGTGTTTAATGGTCTCATCATCTCAGCTGACTTGTAGCTATTATATTGTCGGCTAGTTTACTTTAGAATCAAACATCATGTGTTCTGTGTGCAGTAATCTTAATGTGTAAAGTAACTAGTAACTAAAGTAACTAGTAACTAAAGCTGTAACAGATGAATGTAGTGGAGTAAAAAGTATTAGATTTATCTCTGAAATGTAGCGGAGTAGAAGTAGAAAGTACAAGTACTTCAACATTTGGACTCAAGTACAGTACTAGAGTACATGTACTTAGTTACATTCCACCACTGATCATTACTGAGACACAAACCACTGTGCAATACACTAAACTGTGAATCAAATAAAAATAATAAAAACAGCAGCAGCAGCACATAACAATGTTATTAACAACAATAATGAAACTGCAGCACAACATGTAGGCTACATATTGTTGCATAATCATCACGCCTTTAGAATTTCTTTTAGAATTCACATGCAGGATCCGAGCTATAGGTAGCAGCAGGGACGGACTGGGACCAAAAATTGGCCCTGGCATTTTGGCCCAGACCGGCACACCACATAAGATCACAAATACCCGCCGTCCTTGCTCTCCCCTGAATATGTATAGCAACTCCTACTCCTTAAAAATACTAACGCCATGTAATGAGTAAGCAAGAATCAGTGAGAGTTGAGATATTAAATACTTCAAAAAAGTGCCATTTATTAATACAATAAAACGGTATACTCCTCATGAATCATAAAACAAGCTACAGTATATATATATATATATATATATATATATATAATCATTTCATGACTGAAGAGGCCCTGTGCTTTAATTTGAAGAGGTCTAGCATGAGTTTTTGTCTGCCAATGCAGATAGAAAAGCTACAATTCTCATTAAGAAAGTTTGCATGATGTGCAACGTTTATCTTGGCTACTTTAAGGACACAAATGCACAAGCTTAAAGTTTGATGAACCTTAAGGTGGTGTTTTGCTTATTATTAAGATTTAGGCTACTTTGTTGAATGAAAGGCAGGCTAATATAGCCTATTAATAATAAAACGGTGAGAAAATGATCAGTCAACACTCAGATACCCGTGCACTTAGCCAAACTAATGCAATTATACAGTATAGCATGCCTATTTCTTTTATTGTTGTAGTGTTATCATCAACAGTTTGTCCACCACTTTTTTTGGCTCAGTTGTATCAAGTGGTTAAGTGTTTTAAGGGGAGTTGTGTTTACCGCAGGTTGTAGCCTCACTTCCTCATCTCTGTCCCTCTCCTCCTGAGTCTCCTCCTCACTGTGCATGTCACTGTAGCCGACACCAGCACCGCTATCGTCCGCCACGGGAGCTGATGGAGGACCTGCTGTTGGCGAAAACATGTCTGTCCATTTGACACATTTGGCAGCGTTTCTTTTTCTCACGCAGTTTCTCTGCACCTCCTTTGTGTTTCTTCTCCATGATCTCTATCACTGTTCTAGCCTGGCAGATGCACACACAAAACTGCATGCAGGCAGAAATCCCAAAGAGGGTGCCGTTTAAAGATATGCTGTCCTCTTCAATGTCTTGGTATCCCCACCTAGCGCCACTTCACAGCTAGCTGCTGTAGCGGCATGTTCATCGCTTTGGACTGTTGTTCTTCATGTCTGTATCCCCAACAGTAGTCGTAAAGAAAGTTTGTCATTCTTGCCAGCGTTGCCAAATACTTATCGGCATCTTTTTTCTTTTATTTGAGCTGCTCGGGTAACTTTGTTTAATTTTCGCGTTTAGACTCGTCTTGCTTCGTCTCTGTTTGAGTTCTCCTGTCACTGTGTGTTTATCTTTCGCGCCGCGCACCGTTATGGACTAGTCCATTTCAATGTGAAAGTAGGGGGTGTATGGAAATAAATAGTCTATGTGATATTTTTGACTAAAGTGTTTTTTGGCCAGCCCAGAGTCAATTGAAAAAAAACAATGGGCCGCCGATCTAGGCCTAACACTTTAATTGGCCAAAAAAAAAAAAAAAAAAAGTATAATAATAATAAATTGTCTGGCCAATCCGGGGCCCCTGCACACGTGAGGCCCCTAGGCTGCAGCCTACGTAGCCTGTGCATTAATCCGCGCCGGGTCGTGGTACACGGAACCCTGGGTTGAACCTGAAGTTACCTCTGTAACACCAAATCTGGCTTCGTAGTACAGGCCTCTGGAGTTGAATGAAGGGAGGTGGGCAGGAGCCAAGAGAGCAGACAGCCTGATTCTGCAACACTTGAAAAACAAGACACTCGCCTGTTTACTTGATTATCATTTAACCAAAACCATAATCTTTTCTTAACCAAAGTTCTATTGTTGTCTTTACCTAACCAAACGCTCGCATGCCAATTCTGATGTCAGGTGCCAATAGTCCTGTGCTTTGCACGGCCATTTACGAAAACATTTTTTTGCCATTGAACATAAACCAAAGAGCAGCTGTTTATTTAATTTCTAGGAGACTGCTGATTTGTGACTGAAACTGATGAATGCTTTTCCTTCAATAATTACTTTAAAGGCTCCTTAGAGCAAGGACCTTTTCCCTAAACGCAGCAGTGAATGCTCCCTGTGTTCTCAGGTTGTAATGGGAGGCTCTCAATGGACAAATAGCAACAGGCTGTATGAATGTGAAGGAACATGACTCAGGACTACAGTAAACATAGTATCAGTTTTTTTTCACTGGCTGACTAATATTTTCTTTTGGACATCCCAAACATCCTGCAGCATTTGTTTTTCACCTCTTCCCTTTTGATATAACATGGTGTTGCAACTACTGAACCTGGTGACACTGGGAACAATGCAAAATCGGACCCGAAGCAGCCTTCTGTCATCATAAACCCCCAGCTCTCATGTCATTGAGGGTAGTGAGTTCCTAATCCTATGGTTCTACATGAAATGCTGTTATCTCATTCATCACCTATATTACATATGATCTTATAGCCACAGCACAGAATCGGGAGGCTGAGTTAATGGCCCTTAAATATTTTCTTATCATGATCAAGTATTATTATTATTATCATCATCATATTATCATCATACATACATAATCAAAAAGTAATTCAATTTACTTACCAAGTACCAGCAACAACCTGGCCAACTAGTAATACTATTTAATACCACTTTCCTCTACAAAATAAGCCAGTTACATATTAAAAAGTAGTCAAACGTGTCCATATAGATAGGAGCCTGTAATCACCCTTAATTGTAGTGAAACATTCCAGGATTTTGTAAAGCATCACACATCATTAACTGTTATTATTGCCTCGAAAACATAATTTTAAAAGTCTGCTCAACCTTTGAACCAATTACTGTATAATAACCTATCCTGTAATAAATCCAGACATTGCAGGAAGGGATAGCTAAAATGTACTATATGAAAAGATAAAGAGAAAAAAAATTCTAAAGTAATGTCAAAGGTCAGTACAAGTCAGGTGTAAGGTGATTATGACGGGCCCCAATGCACGCTATTGTGACAGGCCCTAGTGCAGTGTTGCATTTTACAGCCAAATGAGTTACTATTGTATTGGGAAAGTAGGGAGGTCAAAAAAGAAAGCTATCAGAACCATGGATAGCGCTCTGACGGTCAAAGTGCTGAAATGTGAAAACAAGCATCAGCGCCTCAGAGCAGAGGAGCTGTCTATTTCACTGTGGTGCTGAAATGACTGCTGACTTTTAGCAAAAGGCAATTTTTGGTGCAATGCACTCCTATATAAAGGCAAGAGATGATAGTAAAATGAAGGCATAGTAAATGGCACCGTTTTTAATTTCACATGAATTCTACTTTGAACTCAGGTATAATACCGAGGTGGCAATCTAACTCACTCTCATTGTTGGAGGGCCCACTCTCTCTACTGGCCCCTCTACCCGACGGGCCCCAGTGCAACTGCACTGCCTGCACTGTCTATATTTACGCCCCTGAGCCAAGTGGATGACTGAGTTTAGATGAAGGTCATAGTACATATAGGAAACTGTGAAATGAAAAATTTGAATTAACTTTTCTGGGCAACTTTAAAGGTGCAATATGTAATATTGTATGTAATACTGGCAGCTAGCGGTTAAAATAGTTACTGCACTACCAATTCAAAATACTGGAGAGTCGTCTCCCCCGCCCCCTCCTGCCCAGACTCGAAGTTCACGGGGGTTGCCAGGCTGAGACAGCAGCATTCACAACAATGTTGCTAGATGCTTTTCTCACATAGCCAGACATTACTCCACAGCACAGCGGAGTAGCTAACGTTAGATGCTGGCTATATTGACAGTCATAAAAGCCCGTGCTCACGCGGTGCTCTGTAACCAACTGACTGACACACTTTTTCGGCTTAAAATGACAGTATGAACCGCTAAAAACACAACAACCTCACTGTCCTCTCCACACGCCAGTCAGGCACACTTCCTCGGCTTAGAATTACAATACGAAACGCTAAAAATACCACTAACTTGCCGACGGAACACACTTCATTGGTTTAGAATTACGGCAACAATCGCTAAACACACTGCAAACTCACAGTCCTCTCTTTCCGATTTACAGCCCCCCTCTCGTGGTTTAAAATAACTCACCGTTGTCGGCTCCAGCCGCTGAACTAGCTACACGTAAACAGCCATGGGCTGCTTGCCTGGTCCTGGTCCAGGGTTAGCATGGCGGAGTTAGCCAGGACCAGTCGGGATCACTTTACTGGCTATGTCTCAATTGTTTTTGCGAGTAACCAACTCGGGTACTCTAGCTATATAATTCAATGTGAGAACACAAATGTTGAAATGACAAAAAATGCCCATCCCTAGTAGCTGTGATAAATTAGCGTGGAGCTAATGCTTACCTGTTCAGGAGAAAATAAGACAACAGGGGGTTGTTACGTCTCTGGTCACACAACTGTTAGAAACATGCTGTTTTCTTTTTTTTTTTATGTCATGTAGAATTTATCTCTGTTGATCCTGTTTGTTTGATGCTTTCATGGCTGTACTACCGTTACAGCTGTAGCGCGCTGGGTTTACGTTTTTACAGGTATGTCTGGCAACCCGGCCTGCCTGTCAAACTGGGCCGTTGATAACAACACACAGATCAAAACATAAACAAAAATTCCGTCACGGAATGTAAATTTCAAAAAGAAAAAATACTGACATTAGCATTGTTGTCAGAAAAGATAGACATGTTTCCTTAATATCTGATGAGGCATTGGTGTCATTTTTGGATTTATTACAGTACAAATATTACAAGTTGGACCTTTAAATGGGTATTTCATGTTTTGAAGCTTTATGTTGTGGCTTTGATTTTAAAAACAAACAAAAAAAAATTCAAAAAGGAGCCAAATGTGAATGTACAATAGCTGGGAAAAAAGGTTATTTAGTTGCACTTTTGACGCTAAATTAAAAATAGATATGTGTAATTAAAATATACAGTGAGTGTTTAAATTTATATATATATATATAAATTAAAATGCAGTTTATTTGAAAATACACATTTTAAATTTGAAAAAAAAAAATTTTCTGTTGTCGGTTTCAGTGGTAATGAAGCCTTTGCACTTTTCTCAGCTCCTCAGCACACTTCAAAGCCATCAGGTCCTTGGAACACCATTAGTATCCTGCTCACATGTACAATAGCCTGTAAGCAATGGACATTGAATTAGGGGAGTGGTTTATGCTGAAGGTATGGTCACAGAGCACATTAATCTTGTATTTTCCGTCAATATTGTGGCACAACTAATGATGAGGGAAAGATAAAGCAACGGTAAACACAACATGTTGTACAGTATATAACAGTGCAAGGCTGACAAGGCCACAAAGCTGTGCTGGTGGAATCATTTATTGGTGCAGGTTAGTATTATTTACAGACGATTGAAAAACATATTTTACAACACATGCTGTATTCTGTTACAGTGCCTGAGAAATCTAATGGGCAAACAATGTACTAATGCAGTCTATACTTATATTCTGTATTTGAGGTACACAGTATTAACAAATCCTTGAACAAACAACAAATCCACCCTGCTTCACTATAGCAATGGACACTAATTATTAAATTATGTTTTTTTCACATATCTGTGACGTGCATAGACTCTAATAGGGGGAAAATAAAAAAGGTGCATGGTTAGAGTCATCTGGCCCTCACAAGTCCTTCTGCTGGGACATAGGGTAAACATTAAGCATGTAGGTGTACCATTAGAGCAAAGGCATATGCTAGCTGGATCAAGGTTTTAAAAGGCACACAGGCACACATCGCTCTAAGGGCAGGAACACTCTCCCTCATGCCAGTGATGGCATAATTCTTTGAATGAAAATCAGCATAGTCTTGGCCCAAGACAGCCTTTTGTTCAAGCCTAAGTCAGAGCCCTTGAACATAATCAAGAGTTCAGTAGAACATTTCTCGCAGAGTACTGTGTACTCTACTTAATGTGTTCTTGTTTGCTACTAAATTGCAGATTAACCCCAGAGGCTTAAACTAGCCTGCAGCTGGTGCAGAGTATTGGAACAAGGTGTCTACATGGAGCCATTTTTCTGTCTTTATCTTGTTCTTTTTAGTCCAATCTGAGTTGCCAGCAAGAGGGATTTTACACAAAAGGTCAGCAATATTCACGTTATCAGAGGCAAACAGACAAAGGTGGATGAGGCTTAAGGAAAGACATTTTATTGTCATTACAAGGTTCATTTTTTAGGTTGATTTTGACGACTTTATACTGATGATTAAGAGCTACAAAATGTTTAATGTGAAACCAGTAAAGCTTTCAGATTCTTAGAGGTATAGTTCATTTTTTTTTGTGGAAATTTGCATTTTGGCTTTCTTGCAGACAGATGAGAAGACCTGAAGACCTGAGAGTGGTATCAAAATTCTAATTTAACTCTCGGCAAGTAAGTATATATCCCAAAAATGTGGAATTATTCCTTTAACTAGCACTAAATAGCTCTTAATCAGCATTTATAATAAACAATACAGCTTCTACTCATACAAAAGCCACTTTAAGATGTTCAACAGACTAAAGCAGCCATATCACAGTGATAGTTCTGTGTTGACAGTGATCAGACAAGGGGCTTGTAATGTTGTGTTACTGCTGTTAATGATAATGGTAGTGCTCTTCCTAATTACACAGCAACGTGTTTAAAAGGGTCAGAACCAGCCTTGTGTTGCCCTAAAAACCTAATTAAAATTCATTAGGATCTGTACACTGACTGCTGTCAATGTCAGCCTCTGGGCGAGTCATTTCTTTTAACCATGTTTACAGTAGGAGGTGCATGCTTTGTTATACAGTTCAATGTTGAATGCCCTTGGGTTGCTGTAGACTTTTTCCTCGATGCATTCAGAAGGTCTCCGTAAACATGGTTGGGGTAATTGTCTGAATATGACAAGGCTCAGTGCAACATCTGAAACAGAGTTTTCAACATCCATTTATTCTTTGTCACAAAGCCTGTGCTGGTGTTTCTCTTTTTTTTTTACATTTTTCATGTGCCATTTCTCTGATAGATCTTCCTTCATATAGTCCTTTTTACTAGAAATGTGCTGCCTAAAGTGAGAGCTCCAAAGTCCTGCAATGTGTCTTATGAGAGCACAAAGCATATGGGGGAGTATTAGAGGCCTTCTGAGGTTGGAGAGAAAATTGGCCATTTGTCTGTCACATTCGGCCCATTCTCCCATTACCTGTACAGGCCCATTACAAGCTACAACCATAATAACTCCTTATGATCTATGACTGTGATGTGGCAACCAACCAGTGAGACACATGAACCCTGTGCAGGAGTTTATGTGCAGGTTCATGCTTATGTATATATACCCGATGTGGGTTTTAAAGCTTTGTTTATTTTTCTTTTTTAAAGTGCAACTTGTGAAAAATTTCCCTGGTCGAGCCCCAAATGACTTAAATTCATAATGTCAGTGTTTTCAGCTCAAATGTAGTCTTACCTCCTGAGATTATAATGAGAATGACATATTCAAAACCCCAGAACTCATTCCTTCTGATCAACAGTTTCCATCCCCTTTCAAGTCCTTTCCACACAAGAGGAGCTCATGCAGAAAGGATTTGCCCTATCAACGTATTGTACCTGCTGTAAATGATAATTTAGAGAGAGGCAGGAAAATGGCCAAAAAATAATAATCTCTTTGACGTAAGACATGACAAGTGAATAGACATAAAAAAGAAACCAAGCACACAGAAAATTGGATTTTCAAGAGTGCCTTGTCTCACAAAAAATGACCAGTCACAGGGTGTTAGTGAGGCAGACTGGCTTTCATTAGCCTAGTCATTTGGCATCACTGAACCATGAAGATGGTTAAGTGATATTATGTTAACCTCCTGTTTTACATCTAAAGCCGAGATTAAATGTAATTAGGTAGCTTTTGTACTTCCCACATAGTCTAACGGGTAATTGATGACTGACTGAAGTCATTTACTGACTGTCTGCTCTACTGTCTGCTCTATTGTTCTGATCTCTGCTTTGCTGTCTGCCATTTTTACAATGATTGACCAAGACCACTGACATTAGCTATTTTGCTAAGGCTTTGACTTTCACTGTGGCCACATCAAAAGGGAAATAGTGTGTCCCGTTTAGCAATTTATGATATCTTTGCCCTATTTTTTAGCCAAGGGTTGGCTGAAAAACTGTGATGAATGTTAAATTTCTCTATACTAATGAATATTATCAAATACAGAGAGAAGTGGAAAAGACTACCCTACAGTATGTATGGGTATGTTTGACCTTTAAAATATAATTGATTAACTGATACTGATTCAGGTGGCCTTTTTACCAGAAACATTTACTGTTGCAGCAGGAAGTATTTTTTTCTTTTATAAAAAAATGCAATTTTGTCACAAATCTCAGAAGACATATTTGGATGGTTGCTTGTGTGCAGTTACAGTAATATAATACTCACTCTCTTATGTTAGAGACAGTAAAGAAAGTGTGAACCATAGGGCATGAGGGGATCAGTGCTTCAGTGATGTCTTATGCAGGAAAGAGTATTTTTTGTCAATGTCATTGGTCAAGGAGGAATGTGTCTTTGATTGGGTTTGGATGTTGCTGTGGAAGAGGTCATTAGCCAGCCAGTTTCCATTATATACATTTTGCAGCCCGCTGCTGCAAAATTGTTGCTGCCGCTGCTTCAGAATTTTATTAAATGTCACGAAGTCGCAATTACGCGGAGCTATCTGCTCCACTGAACTCAAACGAACAGTCGTCTGCTCTCTCGCCCCTTACTCTCTTACTCTCCTCAACTGCGGATGAGCAACTGGAACAGGGACAGGACGTCAATCACTCGCGAAGTCATGACAACCAAATAAACAGCTGTGTGAGACAAACAGGGACGAAAGCCTTGATGGCTGCATTCCCATGAAAACTGCGATCACACAGGACCCGCAACTTATGACAGCTACAGTACAGTAGCTTAGAAAATAACAATGAGGGGCACGGGATTTGATGAATTTACTGTTTATCTGACCACAAATGAGACAAGATTTAGCTAGCTAGCAGCTAGACCGTACCCCAGGGTCCCACTGCCTCACTCCTCACCGCTAGGAGACTACTTCGCTGTGAGGAGAGCAGACCGCAGCTCCAGAGATGAAGCTTCTATTAGCGGCTGTAGCAACTTGAATGCAGCTAGCGTGAACCCCAGCGCTGGGGGTCACAGTAGGCATTTGGCCAGCTACAGTGCTGGATCTGACCTAAGATACTACTGTTGCCTACTAGTAGTATTCAAGTCAGGTTGAACCCTGATTACAAAATCTGTCAGTTACCTATATTACTACCTGGTGTCTTGAGTTTCCATTACGTTATATGTGTCCACACAAGCAGAAGCAGGAAATCCAAACATAGCATCAGACAGTAGAGACATGAATTATCAGTCATGCCATGCAATTTGGTTCAGATGTTCATGTTCCCCTGAGGATGACTTGTAATAACTTTGGTCATCCACTATCACTATTGATCCACATCAAGTTTCATCTAACACCATAATCAGGTCAAATTTGGTTTATTACTAAATACCTGCATAACTGTCATTCCCCTCAGCTGTACTTTGTGTTTACTGCTAATTTGCAAATGTTGGCATGCTAACATGCTAACCTAAACAGCATAAACATTACACCAGTTTTTATATCTGCATGTTAGCTTTGTCATTTTAAATTTGACCTCAGAGCAGACACAGTTTGTTGGAACAGAGTATATTTCAGTGGCTGCTGGCTAATCTTTCCTCCAATGTTTCTGCCCTTCTGGATGATGATGATGATGATGATAAGAGTAGCTTTGGGGCTAGAAGGGCAGATGGGCCCTCATCCTCCCTGCCCCCGCTACTGGTCTGACCTCCACGTCCCTTGAAAGCATGATACCTGTGAATACCCTGATTATGGCCAGGCCAGACTGCATAGGCCCACGACCCCTCACTGTGCAGGTGAGTGTTGAGGCAGTAGACGGACATGATTGACTCTCGCTGCAAACCCTGTAGGAGAGCTGCGTTCCAACAGGGAAAGACAGAGAAATAGAGGGAATTTGAGATGAGGAGAAAAAGAGAGAGCCCGCCCTGCATTCTCTGGCTAATTAAGTGTTATTATCCTGCACAACAGGAGGTACCTGAGAAATAATTGGCCACAGCGACAGCTAAATGTTCCAATCTGGAGGTGAAGCCAAAAGCACTGTAAAAGGTCACATGCCATTATGCATTGCGCTGATCTTATTAACGCTGCAGTCTGTCAAAAGACCCTCCATTAATTCATAGGCAAAATACTTCCTAGATTAAAACTATTCCCTTTCCCTTGATTTAAAACCATCTTGTTTAGGTGAGGAAATTAGATTTTTTTGTCTGTGATTTCTGACCTGTTCGTCAAAGAGACAATTTTGGCTTTTATTCTCACTTACCCAGTAGCGATTATGTCTCTTTTGTAGTGCTAATGCCAAATTTAAAAGAAAAGTTATATCAGGGAAAGCATATAGAAATAATCTGCAAAATAATGAAATATATATGCTCACTAATATGTGAAATTGGATGATTTTCCTCCTTCCAGCACTATATGCAGACATTATCGACTGCAGCCAACAGTGTGCCATGGTGTACCAAAAATATATTTGACATGCTGACAGTATTACTTGGTGATTTCACTGATTAACATCTTTAACTGAACTGAATGTTCAGTTGCTGTCTTGGTATATTTGGCACTATAGGCAAGACTTTCTGTACCCTTCTTTCATTTAAGCATATTGAAAAAAAGACTGATTTATTGTATTTAGGTCATCTTTTGATTTAGCTTTTGTGTTGAAAAAGCCTATCTTGATTAACAGAAATATACCTCAGGATTACAAAGCCTCTGAACTGAATACATGGCTCAATGTATGAGCCTGCAGCTGTTTATTTCATTTAACTTTCACACTAGAATAAATGTTTAAAGTCCAGCTGTGTGGCAAAATTTTGTTGGAATAAATGTCAACAAAGCCGAGCGCACAAACCTTAAACCGAAAGCTAACAAACAAAATCCTGCAATCACATTTCTCCAATGGCACTTTACCAAGTAATTACCTCAGATCAGCATTTAGAAATATGACTGTGCCAATAAGAATTGATTTAACTGTTTTTATAGTTGTTTTTTTATTACAATTTAATGAATAGGAGAAAATCACCGTAAAAGAGAGAATATTCACCATTTCAGATTGTGAGACTCCAGATAAAACCGCATTGGTCGGCTTAAAATAACCAATGTGTGTGTGTTTGGTGTCAAAGCCACAAGTGGTGCAATGTTCAGACTGTGGGTGGCAACTTGGTCTGCCACTGATCTCAAAACTTAACAGAGACTCCACTTCTTTCTGGTATTTCTTAGAGTGCTGTCCTTTTCTTCATATGTTCAGGAATTGGAGTCATGAAGCCTCAGGATTAGTGCAATTAGTTTTGCTTAAGCAGAATTGTGTCATTGCCCTAACTCACTAGCCTGGGTAAACCCTGACGAACTTCCGGCAAATTTGAGATTTGCTCTGCAAGTCAGTCTGGCGAAGAGCCCATTCAAACCCATTTCCAATGTCCCCAAAATTGAGGCACCAATCACAACCGCTGCGGTGGGCTTTACACCAATCACAACCGTTGAGACGGCAAGCAGCTTTTTGTTTACATTCAACATGACGGCTACCGAATCGCAGCATCACCCGGATTGTTGGTCTGATTGGTTGAAGGACTATCCAATGGACCCAGAGGCGTTTGAGCGGCGTCCGTTAGTGACGCCCCTTTGGAAATGAACTGTCAATGAACCTTTCCCAGACCCACTCTCAGTTACAACTGAGAAGGGTCTGGTGTTAACCAGGCTACTAACTCACCTTTCCCTGGAGCAAATTCATGTTAACTCGCAGCTCTGCATTGACTTTATACTGAACAAAGACTTCAACAATGAACATTTCAGTTTAAAATAGCTGTAACAAACCGCAAAACTGTGCTGGATTACATGCATCTTTTACTGGGAACCCCTCGTGTTTGTGGAGGGACTTTTTTTTTAATCATCGACAGACTTGTATTTTTGAATCCAGTTTTCCTGGAAAAGTTTTCATTTACTCTATTTTCAACTGTAGACAAAATAATGAGTAGACAACATCAGTAGACACTGCGGTTGTGTATTTGTTCCTCTGTGATTATGAAGTGTTAGGAGTGTTGTTCTATTGCTGAATCAAGACAGGTATTCTTCTTCACCATATACTATTTGTGAATGTCTTTATTTGAAATCAAACGTTTATCCTGCAACTAGCCCACCATTGCTTTTAGTATAGTCCTCATTCACTTCTTCACTGAGTATTTGACCAAAATTCCAATCAGAATAAACAATAATTTATCACCTTCTCTAACTGCAGTAATGATCCACTCAGTTTATTTTATTTAACAATGCTGTTTGCTATTCATTGCTTTTTTCTTGCACTGATAAACAGTCTTCGTAATTCAAGGGTTCCTCCAATGTTTCCTCATTGCTCTGTATTGAATTTCAATGTTTTTTTGAGGCTGGTTAACCAACATTTATATAGATTATGAAAAGAAATATACCAGAGTAGATTATTTCGTTGCTTTTGGGCAGAAACCTTGTATCTCCATATTTCGTCATTTTAGTTTTATTTATAAATCACTGTTTTGGGTCACCCTTTACACCTGTCTGTGGGTTTTACAAATATTTAAACAGTGACGAGGCAATTTCATCTGACTTTGTTGAAGGTTCAATAAAACATTGTCAAATTTAGGGCTGGGCGATATAGCTGAAAACTGTATCACGATAAAGTGTTTCAATTCGGTCGATATCGATAATTATTGATATTTTTTATGACCTATTTAAAATAAGGACCAGGAGAAAAATATATATTAAATTTAAACATTTTTATTTTAAACTTAACCTTCCTCTGATTATAATCCCTTCAGTTATAAAGCAGGAATGTCAACACAACCATGGAAAACACTCAAATAATTAAAATGTAAACATAGGTCTAAAATCACAATGAACACTTAACAATTATCTCTTAACATTAAGGTGCAAACTTAAAGAATGAGTAAGAAATGCTTCATAAAGTGTAATAAAATAGGGCAAAATGTTAAATATAAGAAACCTGAGAAACTATGTTCTGCAGGTTTAGTGCTAGGTTGGTAACCTGGCTTCTGAACAGACATGTCTGCCTCCGTTATTTCTTTGTAGCGTTTAGTAAGGCACTGATGCAGACTACCTCTCCATGGCGGTCTGCTGCTTGTAGTGTTTAGTAAGGCGCTGATGCAGAGTACCTCTCCATGGCGGTCTGCTGCTTGTAGTGTTTAGTAAGGCGCTGATGCAGAGTACCTCTCCATGGCGGTCTGCTGCTTATAGTGTTTAGTAAGGCGCTGATGCAGAGTACCTCTCCATGGCGGTCTGCTGCTTGTAGTGTTTAGTAAGGCGCTGATGCAGAGTACCTCTCCATGGTGGTCTGCTGCTTGTAGTGTTTAGTAAGGCGCTGATGCAGAGTACCTCTCCATGGTGGTCTGCTGCTTGTGCGGTGTTGCAGCTGCAGATGTTGTTGGACGTTGCTGGCGAATACGGCTGTGCTCCAAAGTGTGAACGCGGCTAAGGTGGTAAAACAAGTTTGTGGTCGTACCAGTGTTGGTGGGGACGACGGTCTGACGACATTGGTCTGTCTACGGTCAGACTTATAAAATCCCCAAAAACTGCCATACTGACTTTTGTTTTATCAACAATTTCCTCGCTCGCTGCGGCACTCACTTTCCACTTATCACTCCACGCCGGTTCTGTTATTGAAGAACACGAGACAGTGATGTGGCGCAACCAAACTTGATACTGTTACATGATTGGCTGTTAGAGTGTCACTCCCTACGTTGCTAGGTTACCAGAGAGCGAGTGCCTTTGTTCATGCAACCAAACTTGCTTCACAATCTCTGGTTTCTTCTGATGAAGAAAAACAAGTTATCGAACATTTTATCGACCGCATTTTCTATTGATATTGATTACGTGTCTATCGCGAGACATATCGTTATCGTTTTATCGCCCAGCCCTAGTCAAATTAGCCTCTTTTCTTTTCCTGAAAAGCAACGGTTTTGGACATTGACAATGATGATTTGTTGTGTGACTAGTCACAAGTGTCAGGCTTGGTCATCAATCCCTATAGTCCTTTATCCACACCAGTTTGTCAGTGCCCAACCAATTTCCACCCCTACCTCTACAAGTCGCCTGCATTCACAAACAGTGAAAAGTCCACAAAGGGAATTCTTCTGATGCTTGACTGTAGATTTACATCTATTAATAACCAGTTACTTCCTCTGAGTTGTAATACAAAAGTCATAGACCTTTACAGCGAGCCAGCATGAACACCATGAAGTTCATTTTATTATTTTCACCTGTGCTTTTCCCACTGTGACATGTCGAAATGTCTTTGATGTCAAAAGGCCTATTTGTGAAAAACATGGCTTAAATTTTAAAATAAACCCATTATGAGGCCATTTTTTATTTTGTTAAATAGCTTAATTTCACAAGTGATGACTGATGTGCCAACATACCAACAAATGGATTTGTTAATATGGCAATTAGGTTCCAACAACCAAATAATTAGCAACAGTTTGTCAAAGATTATTTGGAGCAAGACAAACACCAAGTATGTCATCACCTTAAATTGATCCTGCCCTGTAAAGTAAGTAAAATACAGTATGTGCACAATAAAAACAAAATGATACACGGTAAAGTTAAAATGTTCCCTAATGAGGACAATGAGGAAATAAGTCCCTGTGAGATTAAGTGAGACTCTTTGTTCGTGCTGTGAGCAAGTGTTGGCATGAATTAATCAGTGTTGCTTTTTTCACAGAGTGCTTTGATGAACTGAGGGAGCCATGGCAATACTTTTAATACAAAGGATTATTGCTTTCTTTATCTTTGCGCCACAGAACTAAATAAGAATCGATGTGCATTCATAAACTGACTGAACAATATGAGGTGTTGTCAGATAACTGAACACCATGCCGTGAATAGCCAAATTTGTTATGAGCAACTGACCCAGGAAATAAAAGGAATAATAAGCAGTACCCATCTCTGTTTGCACAGAGCAGATGGCTGATGCAAAAGCTTACCAAATAGTGTAAAATTGATCTTTCTTTATTTTCGATTGCAAGAATTCTATTATTGGGTGGCCGTTTTGCAATATTTATGCTTTTCACCCGTGGTTGCCCCTGCTATAATTGCTGCTCCCCCCCCCGTCCCGGCCCCTACCGAGCGTCTTTGTCAGCCAATCATTCACCTGATGCTAATGACCAGTTTCCAGCTCTACTGTCCCTCAGATATCATGACTCAAGACTGATGTATTGATCAGGGCAGGGAGGATACAGCAACATTACATGATTTATTCAAGTTCTAATATTTTGCGTCAGGACTGCCCTCTGGGACTTGGCTGTCTAGGCCTGGTGTACTTTCATCATTCATTCAAGTATCAGACCTTCTTTACAAAGTACAGCTTCAGTTTCTCCCAACACATTCTCATACCTAAATTATTCATTATTCATTATATCATTATGGGTCGATTTCCAAACACTTCCAAAACAACACAAACGACCGTTTTATTTACTGCCGCATGGTGGCGGTTTCATCATGTGACCGTGATCATGTGACCATTCTATTTAACGTACGGCGGCACATGTACATGTACAAACAACTTCAGGGAACAAAATTATTTAGTTAGGGTTAGTAAAACATCAGGAATTGGCTTAAAATGAGTAACGTAAAACTACTCAAATGAGGTTGTGACATCACAGACTTAAGTCTGTAAAACTCAGGTAAAACTTCAGTTAATTTCAAAATGGCAGTTGACTTTTGGTTTCACTTGGGACATCTCCTTAGTGAAAGTCCTGCGTTTGTTTGACTGTCCACCAACCCAACCTGCCTTCTTACGTGGAATTTGTCTCTCTTATACTTTGTTACCTCACTTTCACGTTTGCATTCGTGATACGTGCATGCGTCCGTCTGTCCGGTTGTCTTTTAAATATTTCGAGACCCGTTCATCCGATCTACTTAACACTTTGCGTGTGTATTGCTGGGTACCCAATGAAGTTGGCGTTTCGAATTTGGGGCAGTTTGGACAGAGTTTTGTTCAGTTTGATAATATTGAACAAAGTGACCGCACAATAAAGGTTGAGGGGAAAAAAACGCAACCACTGTATACAGCTCTGGGGGCGGGGCTTCATGGCTTTCAGTCAAGCATGTCTTCAGGCGATTAATACGCCTATTTGGAAATGAATACCTCCTATTATCCTACTAATGTTACAACCAAGCTTTTCTAAACTTTCCCTCGACAAGCACGAGAGGATCCACTCTCCAGCAATACAGGAGGCCAACAGACACGTTTTGAACGGGCAATGAACTAGTTTAAACAAATCATGACACAATTTGAAAACTGGTGCTTTTATATTCATTATGCTGTCTATTGAAAACGTTTTTTTTAATTTCTGTCTCTCATTTTACTTAACAGACACACAATTTGCATTCTGTAAATGGAAAATTTTAAAGCAATTGAATAAGCTGTTTTCATTTCTCAAAAACAAGACTTAACCAAAACAAGAAAGTCTTGCCTCATATTAGTATTCAGTTAGAAAAACAAATTTGTGATGCATTAGACATCACTACGTGCACATGCTGTACTTAGAGTACTTATGCCTTATTTAGCCACAAAGCTAATGTACACAAAATCACAGTCAAACTGTCTCCCAGTGGCAAGCAGATAATTTGTTCAGGCTTTAGTGGGGCAGTAAAGCAGGCTGTCCTGCACAGCTAACAGTGAATAGTTTCAGATTGACACTACAAAAAAAATGACCATCTGTTGCCAAAACTTCTTCAGTCCATAGCCTGTGACCTTCATCAGTGCACCAGGAAACACCTTTTGATTCCCGCCTCTAAATCGCCTCCCTGGAACTCTGCACACTACAGCAAACACAGTACAATCTAATGTGTGTAGTGACTACACACATTAGATTTGACTGGTACTGTACATTGACACCATAGTGTTTTCAAAGGTTGATATATGGTATAGATAGAGAATATAACAAGACTGGCTCCCTTCTAGAACCTTTCCCAAATTTAAATGACCACTTCAATTGTTACACACAAACTTTAGTTGTCATGAGGTGTAGCCTACCACTAAGCCTGTGAAAATAGTTATATAATTCCTTCATAAGAGCTTTATAAAGTTTTAAAAAAAAGAAATCTCAGTTTGGGCTTTTGGTCAACTTTTTTACAAAGTTGTGTTACAAACAAAGAATGTGTGGTGCTTGAAATATGTGGGTGTTTACTCGGCAGGGAGAGTCTAATGAAGACTCTTGATTTGCATTATGGGAAATGTAGGCTCCAGCGTTTTGGAGTTTGCCCCAGTCGGGATATCTCTGCATCAATTGCTTCAATTTTGACCATTCTTTTTTTAATCTGTCTCTTGTGAGTCTCCCAACTTTATGGAATTGCAGTACTAAAACTCTGGAGTACCACTTTAACTTCATATACCAGGCACTTTAAATAGCATACAACTGTAAATGATTCTGCTGTCTGTCTGGCCAGATGTTAAAAGGCAACCTAAAATTAAACTGTACATTACAAAGGATCATCTCAGAACCTCCTCTATGAGTGCTTCTCCTGTGCTCTCTAAAAAAAAAAAAATCCCACAATCTTCTGAAAATCCCCCCCCCCCCAACAATTCTTATTCATGCCATTGTTTATGAAATGTCACAGCCCGAATGAATGTGAGTTCCCCCAGTGGCTAGCGGAGAATTTGTTCAGGCTTCA
Source organism: Perca flavescens (assembly GCF_004354835.1). Taxonomy (NCBI): domain Eukaryota; kingdom Metazoa; phylum Chordata; class Actinopteri; order Perciformes; family Percidae; genus Perca; species Perca flavescens. The sequence continues at coordinate 26,267,360 of NC_041341.1, read as the reverse complement.
GCGGGCCAGTGGTGCAGGCTGTTAGACACAGCTGGCAGGGGAGCGCGCCTTGTTGTTCTGGGGGGCTTGAGGGTAGGTGAGCTTCTGTCAGAGTAGAAGCATAGGTCGGGCCCATGATGCGTGTGGCATGTTGTTGGTACAGCTGATGGGGAGAGGAAGAGGGTCAGCGGTTCCTCCCAGGCTTCCCATCCCCCCCGTCCCATCTGCCCTGCACTGACAGGCTGTGAGCAGAATAACAAGTCAGCATCTGTCCAGTAATGAGGTCCCCCGCTCAGCATCAAGATATCAAATGCTAACAGGTAGATGATAATAGTCTAGCCTCATCAGTTCACTCACTGTAATCACTTGCTCCTCTACAAAGCACTCAAAACAGTAATTACTGGACAGTTCTGCATTGCAGCAAATATCTGTACACTTCAGATTCCCACTGTATTCTCTCATACAGGGTAATGCTCCTAAGACGGTCAATAAAATAAAATTCATCAGATGGACGAAAAAACTTTATTGCTCTTTTTTTTTTTCGAGAGTGAGATGATATTACTCATGATGATACTACTGCTTAGCGCAAAGATGGAAAGCAGGGTGAAACAGCTAGCCTAGCTACTGCAAAGTTAAAAATAAGCCTTCCAACAACTCTAAAACTCACTAATTAACATGTACTGTATCTAATTGTTTTTTTATCTGTATGCAAACATAGACGTAAAAGCAACAGTTTGTGATTTTTAAGGGGAGTGCTGCAACTATTTCTTGACAAACATAATTTTATCCATGTATTAGTATCTGCAACTACAGTGCTGGTTGCCAGATGTGGTCAGGGATAGGGCTGGGTACCGAACTCAATATTTATTAGGCACCGACTTAATTGCCTCTATAGTATTGAGTATCGAAAAGTCCTCGTCATTCATAGGCATTAGGCATTGACCTTGAGTGGTTAAGGTATGATAGCTGATTGGTCAGGGGATAGGACCTGGGACAAATCGGGTTACGTCACCTAGCGTAAGCATGGACGCATGGCCAATAATAGCGTGTGAATACTATTGAAGGGCGGATTGCCTAGAAGTTGCGTGGGCTCCATAATAAGGCGTTGTAGAGGCATGCAGGAAAAACTACGTTAAGCACAGAGACGGGCTCATATGGTAGGAGCTAAAAAATAAACAATAAGATTTGTAACGCAATTTGTAATGTTGTAATTGTTAAAATGGATTTTATGAAATTGGTATGGAAAAAAGTATCTATTAGGAACCGGTATCGAAGTCACAGTATTGGTATCGGTACAGGTTATGGTCTTTGAACAGGCACAATGGTGCTAACCTGGCAACCTCACTGTGATCACAAGATTATGCACAGTCCTGCTGTTATTCGCTACAAAATAGTACAGGTGGTAACTCACTGGGAAAAAAAACAACTGATTTCAACTAGTGGACGAATCAGTGGCGTAACACAAAATTTTGGGCCCTGTAAAAAAGACATTCATTCTGGCATAACAGTTTTTGGGCCCTGGGTACTCAGTCCCCTTTCCACCCCAAGTCCAACACCCCTGGGACGGATTCAACACACAAGATATAACATTTAAATGAATAAGCTTTGGATGTGCTAGTTAGCTTTTTTCCATTTGGAGAAACAGAGCCAGATTAATTTCAATCTTCTCATCTCACTCTCAAAAAGAAAACATTGACTATTCTTTTAATATCACGCACTCAGGCTAGTGTTTGCCTGTGTGTTAGCCTCCCTCCTGCAAGACTGCAAGACTTAAAAAAACAATGTAGTAGTTATTCTCTGTGTGGTATACTGTGATTCTGTAGGTTTCTAACAGTCTGGCGATCTGTTGCCAGCTTCAGTCAACTCTTAAATACCTACCAGTTGTGTATCCTCCTTATACTATGGCAGCTCGCTCAGAAAACCTGACACCATGAACTCTGAAAAGAGAAGCAAGGCTGGTTTTTATTAAGAGGCTGTAAGAAAGTAAACTCATTTATTATTTATAATAAACTACATCTATTGTACTGTTGTATTGATGTTTCACAAGAATGTTTTTTGGGCAGAAAATATTCAACTGGTGACATTTAGCTTTTGTTCCACTTATGGGAAAGAGAGGATTTCTTTTATTTTTCCATGCGGGGGTCAGTTCAGAGAACTAAAAATGCACTTTAGAAGGAGAGAGCAAAGTCTCGCCTCAGTTAACTGCTTTGCTGCTGTGGCATTCAGCTATAAAGGCAGATCTCTGCTATTTTGGAAGTTTATTATTGGGTACCCTTTGTCAACAGGCAACTTTTTTTAAATTCAGAGTTTAGATAAATAACTTTACATGTACTTCCATTTATTTTATAGTTTCATCTCATTCTGTAGAAATCATTGACATTCATCAGGTCACAGGAATAAGACAAGTTAATGCCAAATTCAACCCTCTTCAGCTACCTTCTTAGCTAAAGGTCAATGGTTTGGACTACTACTAAGCCTACTGCAGTGCTATTGAGGCCACACCCACTGCACAGAGCATTTCTAGAATCTAACATTCTACAGCAGATTGAAGTTGATTGAAGAAAGATTGAAGACAGTACTACGTTTGAGCCCAAGGACTAGATCCCATCCAAATTCCCATAATTTCCATTAATTCCCATGAAAGTTTCCACATTAGAATGTTTCCAAAATTCCCCGGCTAAACTTTCCATGGAAAGCAATATTAAAAATATCCAGTTTATTCCCATTAATTCCCGTTTATTCCTGTTAATTCTCATTAATTTCCATTAATTCCCATGAAAGTTTCCAAATTGGAATGTTATCAAAATTCCCCAGCTAAGTTTTCAATGGAAAGTTTCCGGAAAATTTACCGGGAAATTTCCACCCATTTGCAACCCTAGTTCTGATACATGTAGCTCAGCATAAATTCAGTCAGGAAGACTCCTATTACGTTGTCTCTCTTTAACTGATCAGCTGGGCAGTGGGTGTTTCGGTTCTGTATACCAATTAGAATCAGGCACTTATGTTCTAACCAATCACAGCAGTCTACCTTGTTTTAAATCTGTTCTCTCTCTCCTGCTTCTGTCAGTTGTGTTTTCAGACGAGTGCGACCCGCCTCTTCCACTTCCACCTCCGGGCCTTTTCGTGGGTGTCTCTGTCTTCTCCCGGCTGGCGGCTCGTGTTCCGTCTTTGGCTTCTTCTCACCACCACCAGTTTCTAGTTTCCATTGGGGGATGTGTTTGGTTTTCCTACACATTAGATTTGTATAGATACCCCTTAACAATGGAGACTAATCTCCAAATAATTGTTTATACCTATGTGGTTATATCTTAGTAATAAATGCTTGCATATCTGCAACGGAGTCTCTCCTGATTGAAATATCTCAAGCCTCTGGAGAGGTTATGGCATGCCCAATTTGTTTTACCTCCAGCAAGTGGCACAGTGGTTAATGTTCATAACTTTTTTTCCTCTCTTTTAAATATAAATATTGAGGATGTGTGCATGAGTAATATGTTGCATTGGCGAATAAAACAGCGTGCTGTGTTTGGACTTGAAGAGAAGTGATCCTCAGGGCTATAAAAGAAATCACTGAACCTTGCTCTTTGCGCTCATGTGCAAAGCATGGCAATTCCTCAGTCCACTGCACAAGCTTCCCAAATTCCCTTTGGGCAGTGTGTTCTTACATATAAAGAGAAATGAGTACACATATGGTCCTTCAGAAGATAGTACAACCTTAATAATGAGAGCTCTCATTGGGCAGTGGAACCTCTGACTTTCATCTACTATTATAACATGCTAGCAGAAATTGTGCTCGCAAAGGCCAAACTAAGCTACTGAACCACACCATGTCCAATCTCAGCATTAATGCAAGCTGATATGATACCTAGAAAGCTACACCAGTAATTTCAGCATTTCCATGGTGATGAAAGCTACTGTAAAACTCAAGTGTTCTGAATTTCCGAACTGGTTAGTGAATGCCTTCAAATCCACCTCTGTAGTTTCACAGTAGAATCGCCTAATCCAAAATCACAAATGAACAGACATTTAGACTATGTGGGTTTGCATGAGCACGTTGATCCCTCACCATGTGTGTGGTCATGATGTTTCACCAGGCTTTATTATTTGATATAAACATTTTTCTATGGACTGGACATTATTTTTTTTCTTCTTATTTCTTTGCCTTAAAGCTTTAGTGCGTAACTTTTTTTTATATTAATGAATGTCTGTTACATTCAAGCCATTGCAAAGTGAGTTGCTACAAAGCTAATTAAGACTTTCAGCTTCAAACAACTCTCTCTCTATATTTCGCAGTATGGCTATGTTTAGAAATTGTTGTCGTCCGGCGACTTTCGTGCGCAGAAGCTCGAGTGAAGATAATTACCTTTTCTGAAGAGTCCATGTTTTTTTAATCCTCCATGTCCTCCTTGGTTACAAGCAACTGTGTAGGAGGGGTGGGGGCGCATGCGCGATCACAGAAAGCTTGTATCATGTGGATACAACAGTTTTGTGGTCATTATTTATAATTCCTAGGGCTGGACCCGAATATTCGAATATTCGTTTGGTGGGTTGGTATTCGATTTTATACGTTTATTTATTATTTATTCGTTTGTTTTATTTTGGTTTATTTATTTTCTGCATTTATCTCTGTTCACACTCCAGTCCAGTTGGTGGCGGTAATGCACATTTAAGTTGGTTTGCCAACCGCCAATAAACTACAAAGAAGAAGAAGAAGCAGAAGAGACTGTCGGTACACGATGACGCCCACTTCGAGCATTTAGCAAGCTGGGCAGAGAAGCTAACGGCGATAACAAGTATGGAAATGGAAACTGTTTCCCGTTTTTCCGTTGTGATTTGGCCAGAAACTTCAACATTGTGAGGCGAAGAGATCGTTTTGGAATATAAAGCTTGGATATTACATTTCCTTGGACTCTTGGGGATTTATGAAAATCAAGTTTTGGTCAAAATATCACTTTGTTGCTGACAGGACAACGACAACAGGTATGCATGCACTCTCGGCTGCGCAAATTACGGCTGAGTTGTTTTATTTTCTTTTACTTTGTAACAGTTGTGTACATGGCTGTATATTTTGAAGATTTAATGCTTTAAAGTTATAAAAACGCTCATGAGTGGAAGTTTTATCGAGGTTACAGCGACGCCCCAGTCACAAAGTGTCCCGTTGACGGGACGGTGATCCTTGAGAGGTTAAAAGTTTATTAATTCTGAACGCGTCTGGCCTGTCTATCTATACTGCACCAAATACAACACTGCACTCCCTTGTGAAGTCGTTTGGATGAAAGGTTCTCAAAACAATCAACATGCAAACAAACAGACAGACACAGAGATTCCTGCCTTTATTAGAGATAATAATATGTTCAGCCCCCTCTCTCCGAAGCTTCGAATATTCGATGCTCATTACTACCGAAGCTTCGAAGCTCAAAAAATGGTATTCGGACCAGCCCTAATAATTCCTCATGGGGGCAACAGAAACTACGAACTATAGCTTTAACTTTTAAACCACCTAGTTGGTGGCCTGTTGTGCTTCATCTTAGGCCTTTTGATCACTGTAAATATTGGCATTGTGTAATGTGAGTGTCGTGCATTGCTCTCTACCATAGTTTCTTTTTTTGTTATCACTTAACTACTAAACCTGTTTGAACTTGTCATTGTGTTTATTGATGAGCATATAACCTTAGAATATGTTCAGTCTTAAACTTCTATATCATTTCAAGGAGGGATGTTAATTATTTTCTCTGAAAAACAGTACATTGGTTATTTTACAGTAAATTTGAACAGTACAGTATGCATCACTTTGACCAGAATAGCAAGTTATGGTGTTCACTAACCACATAAGGTACCTTGATATAGGTAGTTGAGTGATTTTAGTTATGAACAGTAAAGCCAGCCCTTCTAATTGTCCTGTACTTTCAGCTGAAGGGAGGGACAGTAAAGCGGCAGTAGAGGGGTAGTCGGAGTCAGTTACTACTGTGCATGCTCCCAGCATTAGGGTGCAGGAGGTGAGTTTAAACAAATTAGGAGAACAAAAGATTGAGAGAACAATAATTTTGGCAACTGTTTGTGAAATGTTGGGGACGGTGTGTTTGTGATGACAAACTAGAACAAGCATAGAGAAAAATCAAAAAGTTGCATATAACGGGGCCAAAGGGGTAGTTCCATATGCCATGACTTGCTTGAACTGACTTGTCAACCTGTCAATATACAATCCTTTGAATGTGCAGTTCTGAATTGAGAATGTACGTCATGAATGAAAGTCTGATCTTTTTGATTTGGTTCAGATATGACCATCAAACAGACGGTTGAGGGTGTTGGTGGGGCCCTGCCGTGTCATATGTGCAGATCTGAGAGGCCTGATATTATAAATGGGCTTTAGGGGGTATGGATGTCATCCCCTTTGAATTCAATTTACAGTTTGCCCGGTGATGAAGATGGCTTTTTGCATTTGCAGGGCTCTTTGTCACGGCTTATGTGTGCCCATCTTGGCATGCGTGGATTTCTTGTGAACAAGACAAAAATGTGCTTTGATTTGAGCACAAGCAAATGAGGCTCCGAAACTGCAGACATTTCCATCACAACATAATTATACTGAATAGCCTTCAGTGTACAAAACTCTACCCAGAGCATTTACATTTAAGCAAAAGAAATTACACTGATTTAAGATAAACTATTACATACTTAAAATTGTAGTGACGGACAAAGGTATGAAACAGAGGGCACAGTTTAAACGTGGGCTCTTAATCTTATAACATGCAAAAGTGGGCTCTAGTTATCAGATGGAGATTAAGAAAAAAAACAATGAAAGGCTTTGTGAACACAGACCTCAGTGACTTAATTTACTCAAGTACCCTTCAGTACCTTTTCTCATTAGATTGCAACAGTACAATTTAAAGTTTCCTCTCTTAGCTCAAGGAAAAAAAGAGCAAATATCAGCCTGCTGTCTGCAGCCACAATTCCACATTTGAAACATCGAGAAAAACAAGAAATACAATATTTTGTGGCTTTTATGCAAATATGACATTTCCCCTGCTGGTTCCAAAGAGCCAAGTTCTCTGTTGACCACAGATACCTGCCTGTGTTACTGCTGAGGTAGCAGCAGCCTTTGTTGCATTGAGTCTTCATTATTTGTTATCAACACATTAATACCTGTCAAATAGAAATGACACAAATGCAAGTCTAAAAGTTGTGCTGCTCTGTGTACCAAATCAATGGGAAGTGTATGTTAGATGTATCAGTGGGCAGGCCTAACTCGTGGCTGCACCTTTGGGATTGAATTGCAGTGCATGTCTAGCTTTTTTTTCATTCATTATTATTGAAATAGATTAAGCATAAAAGTATAGTCCTAATATACAAAATTCCAATTCCAATGTACCTTAATTCTGTAACTTTACATCTCTCTAATGTGTGTGTGTGTGTGTGTGTGTGTGTGTGTGTGTGTGTGTGTGTGTGTGTGTGTGTGTGTGTGTGTGTGTGTGTGTGTGTGTGTGTGTGTGTGTGTGGGCTCATGAACCGTTTATCCAATCTACTTCACACTTGGTTTCCTGGGTACTCGATAAACTTGGAATTTGGAGCAGTTTGGACAGCATTGGATATTGGATATTAATAAACTGTGAATTAAACGACCAAACAATAAAGGTTGGGGGAAAAAATGCCCTTCACAATAAAAGCCCTGCTTAATTTCACTCGGATCATTTCGCTAAAAGGAAACTCAATAAAAAGATATTTTTGCCGACCCTAGATATCAATCAAAAGCCAAACACTATATCGTATTAAGTTGCTGTGAGCTGTAAATTCACCAGTTCTAAGCACACAGCAGAAGATAACGTCATCTCGGAGCTGACCGGGCAAAGAGAGATTTCTTCCTCACTCAGACTCACCCTGGGTCCGGTTGTTGTAAGTGGGCTGCTAAGTTAGGCTAACACCAATCACATTACCGTTGGCAAAATTCCACCACAAATCAAATTCATTCTTCAATGTTAATCGTCAAGCCGAGCCTGTTTGGAAATTAACACCTCTGCTGAAGTGTTGAATTCATTAACGATAATAATGACAATACGAGACAGCACCGCCATCATTAAACGCTGACTGTCTACATGCGATATCGTTGACGAAAAAGACAACACTAACATGTAATCAAATACTCTTTGTTTTGTGATATAATTTTGTGATATTTTGTTAGTAAATCTGAATCTGCAACGTTCTCCGTCAGGTAAATGTTTTCCTCTGAAGTAGATGTAGTAAGTCAGTAGTAGGCTATACAATGTAGTTGCATATTAAGTGCTTTAAGGTCCTTCTGTAAGTATTTTTGGGGTACAATGGTTCTGGAGAATGCTACAAGCAGCAATACCACAGGCCAAGCAATCGGCCCGTTCCAACGGGCACTGTACTAGTCACTGTAAATATGTGATATGCATTTCTCTGTTTAAATTTAGAGGATTAGCAAAACATTTGCAAAACAAAGCAATCAATCAAAATTATGAATTGACTAATAATTGACTGTTGACAGTTTTAATTAAGTTTGTCATTCACATTCAAAGTAGGAGCTGCAGTGTTCAGCCAATTGATGATTTAAAATATCCCTGCCAGCAGCTTTTTGAAGGACACTTGCAAAAAGTTCACAAAGCTGTGAGTAAATAGTAATTCTTGACGATAGCTCTACATTCCATTCTGTCCAGATATTTTCCAGCATGTTATCACATTGCAGTAACATAAGACATTTCAGAGCAAACATCAACCAGCACATCATCACTAAAAAATGTGTCCAGTCAAAGACACATTCGTTATATCTCTTTTAATATGTGTTTTATCTGTGACTTAATTACTGTGTTTAATTGATGATCCATGGGCGAAACTGCCGGCAGCACACACCCTTTTTAAAGATGATTAAAGAAACTTTTCATCCGAGGAATACTGTCAAGCTAATTCACTTTAGGCCTGCACTTTTTCATCATTTGTGGTTTTTGTACCTATCCAACACTATAAACTCACCACGCTTGTTGAAGTTCAGGTGAGATTTACCTCCAAATTTACATGTAATCTTTCTAATCATTCAATCCATAACAACTCTTGTTGGAACAAATATTAAAGAGAGTTAAATTATGTTAAGTAAATTAGGTTTGACTAGAATATCTCGGGTCCACCTACATACAGTACAAGCTTTTTCCAGAGCCTTCAACTGCAACAGAGGATGGAACATTTTCAGATGCAGTTTAAAGCTAATGCGCAAACCTTGAGTTAAGATTTTTTTCCCGCTAGTAAGGCTCTGGACTTCGGGTCTACGGTTTGGTTATTAGTGTCCTTGCTTGCAGAGTGAGAAGCGCATTGTTGTTATTGTATGTCATTATTTTCAACAACGAAACACACTTTAGCAGCTCTCAATATGACAGTTAAATCACAGACAAACAGAAATATAAAATTGAAATAATAAAATATGAAATAACAAAATATAAATTTAAATAGTAAAATATAACCATCAAGATAAATAAACACGATGAGGTGGCACTATATACATAGTTATTATTTTGTAGGTATTTTAAATATGAAAACTGTTTCCAGTACCGCAGCTTTTACGGTCACAGACATCAACCTCTTGCCACAAGCCTTCTTTCTTTTATAATGTAAAAATCTAACCCACAGAAAATACACTTTTGACTCTTAATTGATAGACGTGGAGAGCACTGTCAGACTGTCATTTATTGTCATAGAAACTGAAGGCTGAATCCTTCTTCACTCTGCCTCTTATAACTTCAGTTTTTCCTTTTTAATTGAATTGAATTTAAACACTGTGTACACATCATCATGTGCAGGTACTTGTACTGCCTCTCACATGGTACAAATACTAAAGTAATACGTTTCCTCTCACGGGGTACAAATACTAAAGTAATACTTTGCCCTTATTGGCACACAACTTTCTATTTACACAAGATTATCCAGTTATCCAATTGTCTTTCAACCAAAGCAAACACACTTTTCTTCAGAACGTTTTGCCTTTACTACTATAAATGACGTTTGCTTACCAATAGGGGAAAATAAAATGCTGTATTGATTTTGATTAATAGTTCAACATATACTGTATGCTCACTCTTAGATAGCCCTGTTAAAAACAGAAACTTATTGGCAGGAGACCAGCATAATGTTCTGTTTTCACAGCACGTTTTGCAAGAACTCAGGAACCTTAACTGTGTACTAAATGGAGGAACAAGGGTCTAAATTTAGTTCCTTTGCTTTAGTTCCTGAACCCAAAAAAGTCCCTGTTGCAGGGGAAGCACTTTCGGATACAACCATCAGGACAGAGTTAGCAGGGCTCAGTAGCTGTTTATTACCAAATATCTTCAAATTTTGAGCTTAGTATTTTCCATCTTCTGTTCCACTGTACCCTGTGGTGTTTTACTCAATAATTAAATGTATTAGATTCTAGTTCAAAATATGTAAAATTATATGTGAAAGTATCTACAAACAAAGAACAGTGATTAATGATAGTCAATTCCTTTTTGATTATGATAGGAGCATGTCCGCCGTCAAACATCCTCCTTAAATGTTGGAATGTGAGCTGAATGTGTTTTAAGTTGCTACACTGTAGTTTACGTTAAAGTAACAATTGGCCACAGAGACATCCAATAGATGGAGCTTTTGGACGATATGATAAAACTGTCCGCCTGTTCTCTCTGGGAAGACGTCATCCATCCACATCTTTCAGTTCTTAAAATTACTTTGACTTTTCAATAAACCTTGTATTTGAAAAGGAGAAAAGCACTTAGAGATCATGCCATTCGTAAACTGTATAAAGTTTTAATTCATGCTACTGGTACTGTATTAAAAGTTAAGTTAAAGCCCTACAAAAACCCTATTTGTAATGAAAATGTTCTTGCAAAATGAGACATTGACAGTTTGAAAAACAAAAACCTGAAGGTCAGCGACATTTAATCGATTGTATCTCATTTTTAGGGCATCAAACACTAAACAGTCCTGGGCTTTGGAGTGTTATTGGCTCTGACAAACAAACATAATGCCATGCACTCCTTGAATGGTTTTCATCTGCCAGATGTGCCTGCATGTTTTTTATTCACATTTGGTATTTAGTCATGGCGTGGACTGTGAGCTTTCATTTCCTCTGTGAGACTGTAAATAAGCCCAGCATCCTCTGGGAGTGACTACATAAAACACTCTGTGGTTAGCAGACCTTAGTGCCTGCCAGAGGCATAGCTAAACCATGGACGCTTCACTTCCATCAAATAAAGGCAATAGCCTAGATATCTCTGTTTATCTAGCAGAAAAACCCACCATCAAAAGACAATCCAACTATATAAAAAAGTATAAAAAGCAAATGTCTGAGTCATTGCAACAACAAAAAAAACAAAGAAAAGAGGCAGTTAGAATAGGTGATTTTGTTGTTACATTGTTCTGTCCCTAAACGAGATGATGTTATTTAACCAGCCAACGAGATTCAGTATACAATTTTAATCCAATTTAGATCTGATTATTCTTTGATTGTCATATTTTTTTCCTTTCTTTTTTGGAAAGGAAACCAGATTTCTTTTGTACCCTTATTCGTTCTGTCTTTTGAGTAATGGATTTCTGATGCCTGCTCGGACTTGACTTGGCACGTGTGTTTGTAGCGGTTGAATTCACTTTTAAATATTCCTTTCTCTAGAGGTCCCAGCCCCTTGTGATGTGAATGTGACCCGCATGACTAATTCCATTTAAAGGGGAATAACATGCATTAGGGCTCTCACTTTTCTGCCTCGCATTTGCATAATTTTGTTTGGCAACTTGGAAAAGGGCCATTAATAGCACTAAGACACACATTGTAAAGGATAGGGACGGAAGCAGATCAATACTTTATTTCAACATCTTTAGCCGCATTGGGGTCCAAAACAGGAGCCATTCACAAATTCAAATTTGTGCAGGAGTCTTGTGATGATACCATTAGTTCCTGATAAGAAAACACTGTTGTACTGCCTATCTAAGTCTCTGACAGACACGTTCGCTCGATCAATAGTCTTTTACTTTTTTGTTGCAAAGACAAGATTGATTGCCAGGAGTTTGTGCTCAATTCCATTTCTCGCACTCCTCATTATTGTTTCAATTAGGCATGTTCCAGAGACCTTATTGAGGGTGGCATTAAAAAGCGATGACCCCCTGCGATGCACATCAAACACCGGATGTTTGGCTGAACAACCTTTGACACCAACTTTATTCAGGTCAAGAAGTGGAAGCGTGTCCAAACAAGCAGATTAAACAGGACGGGGGCTTTCTGCGGGAAGCGCTGGGATGACCAGGGGGAAGTTGCGGCTCGCGCCAGTGAGGAGGAAATAATCACAATGTTACCTTCTCATGAATTATTAAGTACCCTGTGCCTATTTCAGTCTGACTGAAAATGCTGCATTTTCATCTGTGGGTCTGAGGCAGTGTGCAAGGGTGTTTTTTTTATTTTATTTGACAGTTGTATTACTGCTGATAAGCGAGACTGTGAGCTGATCAAGTAGTGAGACAAGCGTTCAGAGCAGTAGCAGCACAGCAGCAGCAGCGCTCTAGTCACTAGGAGCCGTGGCGGCAGAAGCAGCGGCAGCACTATCAGTCACAGCAGAGGCAGCAACGGCAGCAGCAGCAGCAACAAACTCTCTCCTGTCTTTTTCTCTTTCTGGAGTTGTTTTCTGCTCAGAGGACAAAAAGCCAAGGAAGAAGGAGGGAAGTGATCCAGGGCTGATAGCTGCCATCAAAAACAAAACCAAAACGCAGACCTGGCTGCCCCCATGCCTATCGAATTTGTTTGCAAAATCAAATTTGCAGAGGAGGATGAGAAGCAAAAAAGCAAGCAGGATGGGGACAAGGAGAGCCTGATTGAGGAGAGCTGCACACCTCCGGTTAAGGACTTGGCCGGGTTTGCTAACTCCTGCTCTCTTCATGGGATTAACCACATCTTTGTCTCTGGTCGCCTGGGCATCCGGCAGACTCTCTGGGCTCTTGCCTTTTTGACTTCACTGGTGCTGTTTCTATACCACGCAGCTAAGTGTGCTATCTCTTACCTGGAGCACCCTCATGTCACAGCTCTGAATGAAGAGGCGACCCCAGAGATGGTTTTCCCTGCTGTGACCATCTGCAACATCAACCGCTTTCGCTTCTCCGCGCTCACCGATGCCGACATCTACCACCTGGCTAACTTAACAGGTCTGCCCCCCAAAAACAAGGATGGGCACAGACCTACTGATTTGATGTATCCTGCCCCTGACATGCAGGACATCTTCAACAGGACAGGACATCAGTTAGAAGAGATGCTCATGAGCTGCAATTTCAGTGGACAGAACTGTTCAGTCGAGGACTTCTCTGTGGTGAGTGAAAGTTTCTCAAACTTCTGTCTCTGTCGGACTCTTATCTTATTACTTTACTTCCTCGTGATTTATTGGCTTTATCAAAGCTTTTTGTATAAAACAAGTTCAGTAAAAGTAACATTTTCACATTTTAGGAAACAACAAATAGACTTGTCTTGTTCATGCGAAACTACTTATAAGCATGAAAGCAAAATAAATACTTTAAGGCAAAGGCATGTATGTACTCATCTCTAGGGGCCATTTGGTTCCCACGATATATTTCTGCTTGCAAGATTCATGACTTTGGCTCAGTTGTTGAGCTGTATTTCTTCTCACTAAGTTCCAAGCAGCAACAGTGCTTCTCTTCAGCCGTGTGTTTCAGCTTGTACCCGAATCTATTATGTCAAAGAACAAAGGCTGCTCCCGAAGAGAAACCGAGAGCTGTCGTATGTGGTTGTGTACTTTTCCAAGGCAAACTGTGCTTTAATGCTGCCTCCAACTCCAGTAGCTGAGAGTGCATGGCAATAAAATTGTCATCGAAAAT